>NC_061120.1:58142905-58147227 GCF_002878395.1 Capsicum annuum | reverse complement strand
AGGAGGAGGAGGAGGAGGAGGAGGAGAAGGGGGGGGAGGAGGATGAATAGAATGATAATGATGATGACGATGATGATGATGATATGTTATTTACTTGGTGTTTGACTTCAAATCATTTTTTCAATTCAAATATAACATTATAAGATAAATCTACATTTTATTTGAAAAAAATAAAGATAATGAAGAACTTATCTTCTTGCAACAAATTGATATGTAATTTGAATTTGAATGAAAGTTGAAATGGAGTGAAACTCTACCATCTCAATCTCTCTTATATATACTCTACAATAATATATTATGATGTGCTTAATTTATTTACGACACTCTTCATATTTTTTATTTTATAATTCTATTTTGATTTAATATTTTTTTATATGCGGATGGTGATCATGTAACAAGATATTTTTCTTTTATATTATCCATAAAGTGAAGTCAAGTAAGTGATAATTTTCGTTTTGACTTTATAAAACTAAAATTGTAGAAGAAATATACATACTACTTGATTAAAATAATTAAGAGGAACATTGATAATTATACATGTATATCTTTAAATTTATGCACGCATGCATATAAACTATTAAAAAAATTAAAAAAAAAATTATTCATTTCTTTCTTTATTTTTAACTTGGTTGTTAAAGAAGAAGAAAAGTTATTACTATCTATATTAACTTATTAGAATTTCAAGGTTAAAATTAATTAGTTCAGATTTTCAGTTTTAAAATATTTTAATATTTTATTATTTTAAAATTTAATGACATGTATAACTTTTTTCTATCTTATTTTTCATCTTCTCTTCTTCTTAAGATAATGATTCATTTATTAAAATCCAAATAAGATTCATAAGAGTTTAATAATTTATGAATACAAAAAAAAAAGTAATTACTTTATTAATAAGTATCCAGTACCCCTCGAACTATGGCCAAGGTTGCTACGACATATTTCGACTTCACATAGGTCCTATTACCCTCTCCCTCCCCGAACTCAATTTTAGCGTATTTTTGTCAACTTTTTTTGCTGACATGACACCTTTATTACATAAAAATGAAGCCCACGCCAAAGACATCATGTCAGCTAAAAAGGGTGATCAAAATATACTAAAATTGAGTTTGGGGGTGGGGTAATAGGACCCCTGTGAAGTTAGAGTGTGTCGTAGCAAATTTGGACATACTTCATGGGGGTATTAGATGCTTTACTCATTTTAATTTGAATGTATGAAATAAAACTCTCTTTTCAATTTAAATAGAATTTTGTAAATTTGTCATTTAAATATTCTACAAAAGAATATAATCTTATCTTGAAATGTACGCTAAGCCATTTTTTTTTATCATCTTTTTGCATACTTTATGGAGTAGAAAACTTTTAAATAACAAATATTCTAAATTAACTCTTTTCAAAATTCAAAGCATATTTTGAAATCTATTTCTTTTTAATGAATTTTAAATAATTTACAGTTTTACATTGTAGTTACTATGCTATAACATTGCAATATCAGTGCGTTCAAATTCAAATATACTTGAGGCAAAAAAAATTACTGTATTTGTTAACCACCATAAAATATATATTTTTTTTAAATATGTAAACTCAAATATTATAATAAGAGTTAAATTGATATATTATTTTTTAATCAATAAAGATTTAAAATTGAATTGATTAGCACAAACTACATGATGGATCAGTTTATCTAATTCATAATACATTTGTGAGTATTGTTTTTCAAGAGCATGTGTCTTTTCTTACCTTGTCGTTTTTATTTTTTATTGCTTAGTTTTCTTTAGTTGTAACATGATTCAAGAAGTTAAAATTAAAAAACTAAGTTTTCTTAACTTGTCATGTCTATTTATTTGTATGTTATTATTTCCGTCATCCTAATTATGTGATACAGTTCAGATTTAAGAGAGTCAAATAGTTTAGCTTTGATCGAAATTTCGGACATAGAATCTTTATATTTATGAAATAAAACTTGTATATATTTAAAAATTATGTAAAAAAATATACTATAAGTTATAATAACTGATGACCGATAATCCACGATATTTTAAAAATATATGAAAAAAATACGCTCAAAGAAAGTCTTATTTGAATTTTAAATTTGAACTGTGTCACATAAATTAGGACATAGGGAATAAAAAATGAGTAATGACCAATAATATAAGTCAAATAACTATTTAATATAAATTATTTTGCAATATAACAAGTAATAGATATAATATAGGCAAGCAAACTAGAAAAAAAAAATCATTTGTCATTTTCTGAATATCGTGTTCCAAAGTTACATAATTACTCTGTAATTATTTTTTGAAGAAATTCTATCTTCAATGATTTTTACTGTCTAAATATGCAAATCAGATTTAATTAATTTTAAATACTACATAAATCTAAGTTGTGATAGCTTATCAATTTTTGTTTAAATTTGAGATGAGAATTTTTTGAAATTTGATAAGAAAGGTAAATCTATGAATAATATTACATACAATAGTTAATATTTAAAAAATAAAGTAAAAAATAAAGTGATGATGACTAAAACTCAAGCAACAACTCAAATTTTTATATCGATATTTTCTCATGTTAATAATTTTTATAGCTTAATTTTTTTATTGAAAAAGGTAAATGTTTAATCACAAACTAAAATCATATATTTTCAATAATGTAGCTTATATTAGAATTATATATGATGTACACAGCTACACATATAAACTCTTTTTTCATATAATGAATTCATGATTTTATTTTCTTTAAAATTCATATTCCAGAAATTAACATGCATTATAATTTTTTTCAATTCTTAGGACAAGTTAATAATTTCTTGAATTTAATTTAAAAATTAAAATTTTGAAGTTGAATATGAAATAAAACTATATTTCGGAAGAGGTAAAAGTGTTTTTAACTTAAATTCAAATCATATTCATTTCTAACATATTAGTTTATTTTTGGAGTTTTCTTCTAATTTAATTTCTATTGTGAGATAAGAGAGAAAGAAAACTCAACTGATTTTGTGTAACAAAAAGAAAAATAATAATTAACTCAAAGTTAAATTAGAGAAAAATAAAATAATTAAAATACAATAGCAGAATAATGTATGCCAAGAGGTATGGGTGGGGTTATTTTGATCTAATTTGAGAAATAATGAAGTAGATAATACACATATTACTATTCATAAATTTCATATTGAAGAGAAGTAAGCAATAGAATAAATGCTTAAAAATTAAAAAAAAATCAATATAAACAATCTAATATTTTTAAATTATGAAGAATATAATATTATATATATCGGACATAATTTTTTTCACAATTACTTAATTATTTTAACTAATACAAATTTAATTAGAGGTGGACGTGGAAGGAGGGAAAGGGGAGGAGGGTGAGAGGAATTTAACAATCTAATATCTTAATTATTTGATTATTTTTACTTTAACAAGCACATCGCGGATACGTAAACTAGTTTTTATAAAATAAAAGAGGGCATTAAATAGTGGATGATTGGGGGCACTTGTTTGTATATTTGATAACTTTGAGACGGAAAAAGGATAAGAAGGATAAAGAATGGATGATATGATTGTTGGTGGATATGTCGCTAATATTTTCAAACTTGTGGCTATATACCAAAATAACTTTTGAAAGTGACTCTTTAACCAACTAATCCAGGTTTGTGCAAATAAAAAAACTCATGGGTTTTTTACACACGTAAAACTTGTGTCCTATTTTCTTTATTTTTCTTAAAAGTCGTTTTTAATTCCATTCCCCCGGCATATGACCTTCAAAAGAAAAGAAAGACAGAAAAAGAGAACTCATCCCAAAAGCTATTTACAGCAGGGACGCACGTCACTGATTGAAAGATTTACAACATTAACACTGCCGAAGCAAGATTTATACAACTGAAAATGTTCACTTTGTTACTGGATGGAAATTTGGTGGATTTACAATACAACTTCAAGTTCCAGATAACAGTTTAAATACTGCTTCATGTTCCAGACAACAGTTTAAAAGTAGCCAATGAATGGGAACCAACTAATCAATGCCCAAACTTGAGTAAGGCTCAAAGCCGCCCTGACAAGTACAAAGAGTGGCAAGGTTAGCTAAAGCGCATACTGAAAATTCCCTCGGCGATTAATATAGACACTGTTATTACAGCTAAAACATGAAACTGAAATTAGCTTGCACAGTCCATGAAAAAAATTTGCGAGATGTTAAAAATTAAAAATGCATAATTCTAACAGGGCTCCTGTCTCTCTCTCTCCTCTCTCTCCTCTCTCCTTACCCTCTCTCCATCTCTAGCGCACCGGCCCCCGGTCCCCGGCGCCGTCGCTGACCTTCGGCGCCGACCC
>NC_061120.1:57990968-58139905 GCF_002878395.1 Capsicum annuum | reverse complement strand
CGGACACGTGAAGAGGAGGGGCATGGATGCCCCGGTCCGTAGGTATGAGAGGCTAGCGTTGGATGGTTTTAGGCGAGGTAGGGGTAGGCCGAAGAAGTACTGGGGTGAGGTGATTAGGCGGGACATGGAACAGTTACAGCTCACCGAGGACATGACCCTAGATAGGAAGGTCTGGAAGACGCGAATTACGGCAGAAGAGTAGGGCCAGATTGGGTCGCTAGTGTAGGGAATTACTTGGTGGGGGTTTTTATTTTTTATTCCCGTTATGACTCCGTATTCAGTGTTCCATGCCTATTACGAATCTGTGTGCTTTCCTCTGCTTTCCCCTGTTTTATATTCCTTATGGGCGCCGTACTTATGTTATGTCATCTGCTTCTGTGCTTTACTATGTGTTTGTGTGATGTCTTGTGCCTGAGCCGGGGGTCTTTCGGAAACAGCCTTTCTACTTCATCAGAGGTAGAGGTATGGATTGCGTACATCTTACCCCCCCAGACCCCACTAAGTGGGAATACACTGGGTTTGTTGTTGTTGTTTATAATTCTAACAGGGATACTCCTAGTCTTACTGGTATTATGGTTCTCAAGTAAAGGAAAGAGAATCATACAAGTGCTACACGGTTGTTTCCTAGAAGTGTTATTTAAGTTTCCCAACTTATGCTAAACCATTGCCGCATCTTGTAGATCATAATGATATGGAGTTTTATGTTACTACTACAACTACAAAAATTAACAGATTTTCCAAGAGCAATTTTAAAATCACATGAGAATCGTAAAAGGATGTAGCCTAAATCAAGCAGTTGCAGAACTTCTTAACTTTGACAAGGAAACAGAATGTGTGATTGTTTCTCCGCATCCTTTCAGGGTGTCATTGTACTTTCGCTTTTTCTACTCATTAAAAAAAGAGGAATTTTTTTTCTTGTTCTCCTAGTTTTTTTCTTAAAATGATATGACAACATACCAGCCTTTTTCTTAGAGACATTATCCAGTAATTTGGAATAGAAAGGAAAGGGATTAAGGGAAAAGGAACAAGGCCAGTTTTCACAAGTTCATCTTAAGTTTGAAGCTTAGACTTACTGCACAGTCATCGTGGACACGCCAAATTGTTTCACCCAAGAGGTTTGCGACAGACAAGATGGTCAACTGGGGAAAATAGTTCTGCTCTGCAACCGGGATGGTATTTGTGATGATTACCTCCTGAAACAGTCCACTCGACAACCTCTCAATTGCAGGAGGGCTGCAAAACAGATCAACATAAATAATGTTCTGCAATATATCTTACGTACTAAGAAATGTTCAGTAACGTGCTGGGCAGCTTAGCATCTCAACGCCCAAAGCCATTTTCTGGAAATAATGCAAACAATGCTCAAATGCCGTTGTGATTTATTTAAGACTAGCAGGATTTGGATGAACAATACTCATTTGTCCCTTTTTCACCAAAACATTTCCATTAGTAAATTGACGCAGTTCCTTTCATCCTTTCCTCAAAGGAAATAGACACAATTCCAAGAATTGAACAAGAACTTACATTTTCAAGACACAGCACACATCTCTATCAACACTAACTAAGAAACAGATGTGACTAAGAAATTACGGACTATTGATACTAAGGGAGAACTATTTCACTAAAAGTAGCAAGCTCAGGATTGATGCAACATTCCAGATTCGGGTAAAACATACACAAGTACCTGAAAACCGCATGAGTGGTGCATGCATAAACTTCCCTGGCTCCTTCTTGATGCAAAAGAGCAGCTCCTTTTGCAATAGTACCTGTAAAACAATTAGCAGTATTAAAGTATTTATAGATTGACAAGGAATAATAGTTTGACGAATTGCAAACTGACCAACCCAGCCAAGAAAGAAATGGAAAAAGAAAATGAGACAGGACACTTGGTTACGAAAATATCATTTCAAGATGAGTATGTCAAAACAATGCCAAAGCAATTAATAGCAAGTGGTATCACATAGAATAACAATTGTCAAAAATAACTAATTGTGATACATCACCTAATATAGAACAGAAGGGACCAAAATAATATTAAAGGATCTTTGCTTTAAAATTTAACAAATAGAACAGAAGGGACGAAAATAATATTAAAGGATCTTCGCTTTAAAATTTAACAACTAAACTTGAAATAAAATTGAAAAACTATGCAATGCACTAAAGCAGGAAACAAATGGCTTTTACGCAAAAGAAAAAAGGAGAAAGAACTGTAGAAAATAAAACCACCAAGGGAAAACAAAGAAAAATACTAACCAGCCGTATCAATCATGTCATCAACCATAACTGCCACTTTTCCCCTGACATCGCCAATTAAATTCATTACCTGTTGTCAGCGAGCAGCAAGTTAGTGCTCACAGAAAAACATATAAACAGGCACAAATAATAAAATGCAGTATGGAAGGACTGGCACATGCATTTACGACGTCATACTTAAGAAGATTCTGTACTTGGTCTAGCATGTAAGATCCATTCACAGACAGGCATAATGTCAAATGATGTGAGCTGACAAAACTGTTAAGGGCGTAGTAGGTGGCTTATATGGATTGAAACATAGACAGGGAATTCATTTCCAAAAAAGCGACAAGGCTCCGCATCACGCATTAACTGATGCGTGAAGCATTGATGTGAAGCGCAACTTAAAAGAAAAAAGACCTAATAGAGCATCCAAAAACAGTAAATCATGAGTGAAAAGACCACAACAACTATATAATCAACAATACAGATGATATATATAAGCAACAGTATAAATAAAACACCAAAAGTAAGAGAAAAAGAAAGAGCAAAAGAGAGGGAAAAAAATAGAGCTGCAGTAAGAGTAAAAACAGAGCAGCAGTAAAGAAGAAGGACGAAGAGCAGAAGTTTTTAAAAAAGAAGAAGAAGAAGAAGAAGAAGAAGAGTGAACAAGGGAAGGAGAAGAAGGAAGAAAAATTACATTAAAGAATAGAAGTCACAGCAACAATGGGGATTGGACTTTGGAGAAGAAGAGAACAAAGAATGGCACAGCAAGTTGCAGCCAAAAAACTAAAGAAGAAAAGTCGTGATTGCTAAACCTACAAAATCACAACTTTTTCTTTCATTAAATTGACCCAATTTTTTTATTTATTTGAAAATGGCCCAACAATTTAAATAAACAGATGCGAGCGCATCAGCATGCATCACGCATCAGCCCGCATCACGCATCAGAGGGTGATGCACTCGCTTTCTGTACATTGCCTCGCATCACAAAGCCGAAGCGGAAACACCCCGCATTGCATCGCATAGCATCGGCGCATCATGCGCTGATGCGACCGCATCCAAGAACACAAGTAAAAGGAGTCGTATTGTACATGACATTGAAAAGTGATGCTTAAGTTGCGAAGTTGTAGCCGCGAGAGGAACATGAGCAATCCTGCATTTAATAGAACTTGCTAATTTAATTAGCAATCACTAATCACCACTGGAAATATAAAAAAAAAAAAATACAACAACAAACCCAATGGAAATATTAAAAAAGACACCCACAAAAAGTATCATCCTACGCAATAGCTCGAAAGTTAGTATGGTACCCAAATAACAAGCATATTTAGCATGTAGCCCAGCCCCAGCATTAGATTTTGAATTTAGAGCAAAGCTAATATACAATAAAACGTAGAAATATTAAAAGCTTGTTTTTCACGAAACAGTTGTTTATAGCAACAAAAAAAAACTATCCCAGACCAACCCCACATGCCATTTGAAAAGAAAAAAAGACAAGAATAAGAGAAAGAGGACCAAAAAGTAAATAGAGGGAGGAAAGAAAACTCAAATAAAATACTATCAGCCAGATTACCTCAGCAACATTATGCCCATGACGCCTTTTATCCACGATAGCTAGGGGTGCATCAGACAACTTTTTGGCAAAAGCTCTAGCCCTTGCAACCCCCCCAACATCCGGAGATACCACAACTAGATCATCAGAGCAGATAGTCTTGCTTGCAAGGTAATCAAGTATGACAGGCTATACATGCAAACACAAAAGAAATAAGAAAATATGGTTACAAATGAATCCACGTTTTCCAATTTCCAGTGAAGGGAAAGCCTTCTCTTCCAATTTTCTCATTTTGTAACATCATACCTATTACCGGCACTGTCGAGCTAAAGTTAATATTGTGGCTATAGACAAATTACCTGGCCGTGTACATGATCCACTGGAATGTCAAAATAACCCATTGACTGGCCAGAATGGAGATCACAAGCAAGAACTCGATCTGCACCAGCTTCTGTGATCAGATTTGCTACAAGTTTGGCTGCAATTGATTCACGACCTTGAGTCTGCAAAAGGATTGGGCATTTGAGTGATTCAGATAGTTAATAACTCGGGTTGATTCCCGCTATCACTGATCAGAAAAAAACTCAAGTACCCCCTACCCCAACCAATTCCCTTTTTCCATCTGGTCTCTTCACCCTAGAACTGTCTATGTTCGATCTGGCCTTGATTGCTTAAGTAATGATACTGTTGCAAGCAACCTCTCAGAGAATAGGGAGTGAACGATCCTTCTATCTAGATCGGTGATTCCGTTTGGCCGATCCAGCAATTGGAAACAAGAAGGTATTCCGAAGGTGTAACCTAGGCAACGAAAAGGGGGGCCCGATACTTCAACTAGAGGAGCGACCAGTTGGCTCACCAAACCCCGACCCAGCGTCACACACTCTCCAGGTCCGATATCAGCAAATCAGTCATAGTCAGAAGCAGGAGGTCAGTCTTGATATTATACTAAAAGCCCTATCTTCAGAATTCGAACTTATTTACAAGGAAGCCCTATGGCCTCAACGCTAGGCAGGAACAGCAGAAGAATTCAAAGCTAAAGAAGGAGATCTTGTCAAGTGCACTGGATCTATTGTGGATGTTCCTGCAGGAAAGCCTATGCTAGGGCGTGTGGTCGATGGCTTGGGAGTACCTATTGATGGAAGGGGGGCTCTAAGCGATCACGAGCGAAGACGTGTGGAAGTGAAAGCCCCTGGGATTATTGAACGTAAATCAGTGCACGAGCCTATGCAAACAGGTTTAAAAGTAGTATTCGTGAGTTGCTCATCTATGTGGAACTCCAGTGACCAACTAGAACATGCCCAGGAAGGAGAATACGGAAGTTAGAGACTACTCAGTCAATAGATCTTAGAGGACTGGGCACTGTGCAATCTATTAGTACAAGACTGGCTATTGAAGTCAGAGACTCTACTTATGCTTGCGGAGGGATGTAAGGACTACTTTTATGAATATTTCATCCTTTAGCTCCTTTCTTTATCAACAACAATAATAATCAGAATACATCTTCTTATGCCTAATTCTTATTCATCTTGATCAAAAACAGAAATGGCTTCAAAAGTAAAGCATTCATAACATATTCAATCGAGCCACAGTTGTATATAATTCACCAAACTTAACCTTATAAACCATGTAGCTGAACTAATCAAAGTTAGGGCCAAATTAAAAAGAATATGCATTACCTATTTGACACACTCAATCGGCCAATCATTTATCATCACTTTCTTACAATCTTAGTTTGTAGCAACAAAATTCAATATGAGAAAACAAGTTCCCATTGGGCAAGAACCATGACATACTTACCATTCATTTATCATTTCATAGGATAAACAACGTAGAATTACCTTACGATCAGCGCGGGCATACCCAAAGTAAGGAATTACTGCAGTGATATTTTTGGCTGAGGCCCTACGACAAGCATCAATCATTATCAAGAGTTCCATCAGATTTTCGTTAGCGGGAGGACAGGTTGGTTGGACAAGGTATACATCACAACCCCTAACGCTCTCTTGTAACTGGACATAAATCTCGCCATCAGCAAAACGTTTTATCATTATCTTTCCAAGTTCCAAACCCATGTTGCAAGCAATTTCCTATGAAACAGGCAGCAATCCAACAGTAATGACGCATAAGAAAACATAGACACGATGATATTATCCCAAAAGCTGTGAAACAACTTGGAATGTATTGAAAAGAATTGCACTGGGTGAGATAATGAAGCTGAAAATTTTATTTACTTATTAGTTTTTTGATATGGTAAAATCCAACTCCCGGAAACCCCTTAGCCAGGAGTCCAAGTGTGACCTTTCCTCAACAGTCCTTGATAAATTGAATCTGCAAACTCATAGTTGGATAAGGAGGGTATTTACCACTATGCTTTTGATCAAGAAAAACTAAATACTTGTCCTTTAGCAATACTCTTTCTTTTATTTGACAATATGATAAAAGAGTGGAATATTATGGTGTTTTGCACTTTTTGGTTGAACTTCTTATAACCTTCTGAGCTTTAAAGGTTGCCTTAGATGAGTCAAATGGGACCATGGACACAACAACAACATACCCAGTGTAATCCCACAAAGTGAGGTCTGGGGAGGGTAGAGTGTATGCAGTCCATACCCTACCACACCCTACCACAGAAGAAGTAGAGAGCCGATAGATCCCCGGCTCAGAACAAAAACAATATAAAAAGATGTAATAAAAACAAGAAGGACTAACAAAACTAATAGAGAAGAACATAACAAAGACCCCCACAGAGTAGTAGCATAAACTATTTATTTGAAATCACAAACATCACCAGGACACCACGAAGGAGAAACTACAAGACACCCGCAAAGTACTACGGCTACTGGCACGGCCACAAACAAAGCATCCCTTCCAACTAGACGGGACGCACTCTCACCTAATAACCCTCTATTCTAATCAAACTAACTAAAACGTATCAGTAATTCCAACAACAAGGACAACATACCCAGTGTAATTCCACAAGTGGGGTCTAGGCCTCTGGAGGGGGTAGGAGGTACACACACCTTACCCTAACTTTTGTGGAGTAGAGAGGCTGTTTTCGACAGACCTCAGCTCAAAAATGGAGAAGAAGTGTACGTGTAAAATCCATTGATGATCTTTCATGTTAAACTTCATTTCTTTTTCTTAGCTAGCTCACCTTGATAATTGTGGTAGATTTCAATTAAGAGATGATATCACATGCCAGTAACACCTAAATCTTTTCTACTCAAGTTGGAATTGAGACTACAGCCTATTTAGTTACGTTAGTTGTTGAGCTGTGGAACCATCTCAGTCCCCTTTAACTACAGGAGTGAATCGATTGTAACCTCTAACAAAGAAGCAGATGTGACTAAGAAACAAATACCAACTCTTTAAACAGAAATTCTGAATACAAAATAAGTACCTGAGAAAGTGCAGGATTGGCAGTCCCAGAGAAAATACGGAGTCTGGTATCATTTGGATTATGTGGAACTGAAAATCTTCTTAGCTGATTGGCGTTCAAAAGACTGGTAAATGAAGTAGCTCCATTAACCTGGAGGGGGGGAATGCATGGTCTCCCATTCTCTTTGTTAAACTTTAGTGGCTCCGCCACATTACACCTCTAAAATTAAGACAACGGGTGTCACAATTAGAACACATAAGAGTAAATTTTTGCCATGAAATTGATCTCATATATAATGTAATTTGGAAGATGAGAGAGAAATTGCTTACTGTAATGGAGTCTGCAGTTGCATATCTACCACGGCGGGTTTTGCTGACATCTAGAAAGCTTCCAGGTAAAGCTAAAGATGCCATTTTAACTGCCGATACAAAGGGAAGAGAGAAGACGAATGAGACTTGTTTTAGGTGTTAAGGGTTTTGAAATATCTCAGTTCCAATCAAAATTTGGTATTCACTTTCGTTTTGTTAGGCGGTCTACTAACTCTAGTATGGTGTTGACTAGCAACCACTCTTTTGCTTGGCAGTGTTTGCCAAATAGCTCTACTATGTATAATAGTACTACTGTTAATGTAGACCCAATAGGGTCATCTCCGCCTCTTCGTACTATTTATGATGCTTATTAAATAAGTAAAATCCTCTTTTAATCAAAAAAAAAAAACTCGTTTTTCTTTTCTCCTTTTTTTTTTTTTTTAAAAAAAGGATAAACTATTCATAAATTTTACCAGTTTTGCACCTTTTTGGTGGAGCACGATTTTTGTGCTTCTTTTTGTGTGACATAACTGTTAAATCGACACGAAAAGAGCATAAAAATATTTTAATGCTTGACAATCATTTCAGTAAAAAGAAATTATTAAATACAGAAAAATGAGTTAGGGGTAATAAAATATTGTAAAGTTTACGAGTGTTGTATAGTCTAATGTGTAGATTTTTGGTTCTTTTTCAAAAAGTATCAAAAGTTATAATTAGAACACTAAAGGTCATTTGGTCGGGAACAAGTTATCCAGCATTAGTTATCTCGCTATATATATGGAATGACTTATTTTGTCACTACAGTATAAATATTCTCGAAACTAACTAATATCTCCAAGCAAATGCAGGATAAAATAATCTTGCATTTTATCCCAAAATTATTATACCACACCAAACAATTCCTTATAATTACAATTTATATAAAAATGAATTTTTTAAAATTTTATTAATCAAAATATATAAAAATGGTAAATATAAGTTATTTATGGCAAAAGAATGCCAAAAAGTTACATCAATAAAATTTGTATTAAAAACATTCACCTACACCACTATCGATAATTTTCTAATAAAAAGTTTTTTTTTCTCTTTCTGAATGTTTCTATCGTTGATGATCACGCTGTATAGGATCAAAGATTGATTTCGTCGCGAGAATTAAATGTAATTTGTATACTGAATCAACATAGAGAAATAGTCATTACAAATTGTGTGTTAACTGTAATCTTATCAGTGAATTTATAATATTTTCTTATTTTGACGAAATACATAACCAGCCTTCTGAATTGTTGATTATTTTCGCTTAGACACCTCAATTAGGTCATTTTTCTGTTGAACCTCTAAACCTATTATAAATTGTGTCTATTAAGCACATTCGACTGACATGGCATAGCAAATGCAATCCACTTATTTTAGACGCGTGAGAGGTATTTTCTTAAAAATCTTTCCTCGGCCCCTGTCTCTTTCAATTTTTCTCCTATCAGCACATTCTCCGCCATTATCTTCAACACGCTCACAATCATCTCTCATTCACCTCTAGAAGAGGTCCTCTTCCTTCACTTTACCTATTATGCCCAGAAAAGAAAACAAACGAATCACAAGTAATATTAATTAAAGTAACATTCATATAGCTGAGTGATTCTTTTATTTTATTTTGTTTTAAAAAAAAATACTGTAGCGAATGATTGACACAATCAATAAGTAAATTTATTAAGATAATTAATCATAAAATTATAGCTATTTAATTTTTTGATGGTTTCAAATTTTGACAATATTTGTTATGGATAACAAAGAGAGAAAGAGGAAGAAAGATGTTATTGTTAATCGTGGAACTTAGGTTAAAAATTGACATCTTAAAAGGAGGCGGGAGGAAAATATAACTAGAGGTGTAAAAGATATTTTAAAAAAATAAATATAAAAGAGGAAAAGTATTCAAATGAATTCTTAAAAGGTAAAAGAATCTTAAGACCAATTATCCAATTTCAATTAAATTTAAAAAATTTTGAAGACAAATAAAGAAAAAAAGTTCATGATAGCATTAATGGTGGGATTGATTTGCAGTGAGGAGGGGCTAAGAAGAAGATACTAGTAAAGGAATTATGGGACGAGGGGTGGGGGCGGGGAGATTGGGATAAATTTTAATAAAAGAAAATATAAAATTATTTTTTTAAAATTTGTCACATGTAGCTTCATAATTCACTCTTTTTTTCATGTCATGGTGTGTGAAAGTCACGTGTGTTAATTTCTGAGGAATTATCAGTGGAGTGTCTAGGGTTTGTGATAGACATACTTTTGAAGATACATTAGGTGTTCAATAGGCAACACATATAGTTGAGCTATCTAAATGAAAAAAACAACAAATTCAAGGGACCGCTTATGTGTTTTGCCTTTTATTTTTATCATGATAGTGGGATAATGATTTAACATAATGATGGATAGGATAGTAACATTTGATATGTGATGTTCCGGCTTTTGACGGAACATTTAGCATCATCTTCTTGGGAAAATTATATGTTTTCAAGCAACCAAAGTGGTATTTAATGAGTCTTTTTAGTGTTTTAGGGAAAGGAGTGAACCACAGAAGAAACTTGGAAAAAGTAGGAAAAAAAGAAATTTGACGATCAAAATGGTGGACCGTCAGTCTTGCGACGGACCACCAGGTGGATCGTCAGGCTTAATCAGAATATGGCCTCCCAAAGGACTCAGTGACGGACCAAATGGTGGACCGTCAGTATTGCGACGGACCACCAGTTGGACCATCAGGCCTTATCCAGAAACCACTCTTTTGAAGGACTCAGTGACAGACCAAATGGTGGACCGTCAGTTTTGCGACGGACCACAAGTTGGACCGTCAGGCCTTATCCAGAAACCACTCTTCTGAAGGACTCAGTGACGGACCGAATGGTGGACCGTCAGACTTTCGACAGACCACCACTTTGGCCGTCGACTTGGACGCAGTCTTTCTGATTTTAAATTTTAAATTCCTTTTCACCTGGGAACATATAAATACTAAATTTTAGGGTTAGCAGGGGAGATTTTTTATCTTTTACAAGTTTTACATTTATAGAAATTCTCTGTAACCTAGTACTTTGGGGATTGAAGCATATATTTGGGGAAGTTAATCATTCAATCTTTTATTGAAAATTCAAGAACTGATTCTTGAGATTTTTGTAAGTGAATTCTAAATCTATTTATGAATAATACAAGAATTATTTCTTCTTCGTTTATGGAATTTTGTGGCTAAGTTCCCATAACTAGGGTTATGGTATCCTTAATGTGAAAATCATCTATGGGTTGTGAATCTAATTGAGTTCCATGAATAACTGATATTGTATAAACCTTTCTTCAAGTTAATGACTTTTCTAGGTTGCAAACGTAAGAAGTAAGCCCAACAACATCACTTGTCTGAAAGGAAAGTGTTTGTTGGGAAAAAAAGTATTTACATGAATTCTAAGGGTTTTAACCTTTGGATGTATGGCAAATGCCTTAACAAGATTAGCTTACATGAGAAATGGTTGAAAGAACAATGTATCCTTTGAGTTTGAGAGAATTAGAGGATAATCTATCCACTTAGGTTGAGAAACTAAGGGATAAAGAATAGGATTTAACCCTTCTTGCAATTAAATTTGTTAATTGGAACTCTTAAGTGATTCACAACCCTAGTTGTGCTAGCATTTTGGTAACCATAGCCCTGGTTTGTTTAATCTTATTAAATTACTAATTGCAAAGAGAATCATTCGTTGGAATACTCTTGTTATAATTAATTACTTTATAAGTTACAAATCAAAACCCCCCATATTAAGGAACCTCTGATCAACAGTCCAGTAACGATTACAATACTTAGTGAGCACAGTATTCCCCGTGGGATTCGACACCTAACCTAGTTGGGTTCTATATTTGACAACGACCGCTTACATTTTTTTACGAGAGTTGTAATTTGGACGTATCAAATTTTGGTGCCGTTGCTGGGGAATACGGTTGTCAACTAAGTTTGTGATTGTTAATCGACCCTTTGTTCAAAGATTTCCAAGTTTTACTTTTTATTTGTTGTTTTTGTTTTGTGCAGGTTGAGTGTCTTGTATGCCAAGTACGCGGAGATCAGGCCAACCATTTTTACCTATTCATCCAGAACCGTAGCTCATTGGCAGAATGGATGGTCAACAGGACCCGAAAAGAATAGCCTCTCAGCAGAAGCAGGCTAGATTAGCAGCCTTGGCAACCGCGTAAGTAAACCAGCAAAATGCAGATAATGATGGTTGGGAAGTAAACCTGAATGATAAGGACCTGGGCAATGATGAGATATTAAACCCAAGGCGTGCAGACGATGTAGCAGCACCAACGAATAGAAATATCAACAAAAATCGCCAAGCTAGGAAGAGACCCGAACGCTAAGCTGTCCAGTTTGCTCTAGACGATGATGATGATGAACTGGATAGGGCTGGTGTTACAGGGTCTATTATTCCTCCGCCCTTAGCAGCCGGAGCTAAGTTTAGTATCACGAGTACCATAATCCAATTATTGCATCTTAAGGGACTATTCGGTGAACTTGCGGGTGATGATCCAAATATGTATTTGATTAACTTTATCTCGACATACAAATTGTTCGACAATCCAGGAGTAAGAAAAAAAACTATTCGGCTGCGATTATTCCCGTTGTATCTATCTGGAGAAGCAACTTTATGGTTGAATGGGATAACCCACAATTCTATTATAAATTGGAGGCAATTAAAAGATGTTTCTTAGAAAGGTTCTTTCCGCCGTCCAAGAGGGCACAGTTAAGAGATGAAATCAGTCATTTTAAGTAGCTTCTAACTGAAGCTCTCCATAAAACTTGGGAGAGGTTCAAAAAAAAGCTTACACAGTTCCCAAATCATCAGATGACCAACATCCACTGAAGGAGATATTATATAGGGCCTTGAATTTGGTGACTAAGCTAGTGGTGGATAATATTGCGGGTGGGTCATTCATAAACCTTACTTTTTTTGAGGTGTCTGAGATGCTGGATCATATGATGAAGCAGAGTAGAGCTTGGCATACCAGGGATTCTGAGGTAGCAAGCTCTACTGTATCTATTGGCATGACTGCAGAACAGAGGTGAAGGCAAGAGGAACGTGACCAAGACATGGCTCACATAAAGACAAAGATGGACCTTCTTACTAAGCATTTATTATCAGGAAAAATAGAGAAGGCTAAAGCTATTGCATCACAGGGAAGAGATGACTTCGATTTTGAGGAGGAAGCCAATTATTTGAACAATCAGGGGGGTTTCTGAGGCAGTGGCCAAGAAAATCAAGGTCGGAACGACTATTATAAATCTGGATACAAGGCCCGAGACCAAGAAAATTAGAAAAACAAAAATGACAAAAGTGGGTTGTATGTGTTTCCTGGAAATCGTGAGGCTACTACAACTAGCTCTGGGAAGATGTCCATGGAAGATATGATGGCTAAATTATTGAAGGGGGTGGAAGCAACCAATACTGGAGTAGCAGAGATGAAAAATAATTTATCCTCGATTAATCAATTGGTTGACTCGCACTCTACTTCAATAAAATAGTTGGAGAAGCAAATGAACCAACTTTCTACTGTGTTTAATTAGAGAAAGGCTGGCACTCTACCAAGTGACACAGTTCAAAATCCAAAAAAGAATGGTTCGTGCATGGCAATTACCACTAGAAGTGGTAAAGTACTGGCAAGCCCATTTGTGGGTAAGCCTGTAGTTGATATTATGGCAGAGAATGTTGATGAAGCAAATATTGATCATCTAGTAGAGTCTGAAAAATTAGATGAGATTATTTATGATGTGACATCCAACAATCAGTAGGCTGATGAGTTAAAAGAAAGGAAGACAAGGAAAAGAAAGTAGTGGTGAACACTCTCCTAAAAGAACCACCTCCCTTTCTTCAAAGATTGAAAAAGAAGGATAAGGATACGAAGTTTAGTAAATTTATGGCCATGTTAAAACAGTTGATGGTAAATGTGCCTTTGGTTGAGGCACTTGAGTAAATACCAAGGTATGCCAAATTTATGAAGGACCTGCTGACAAAGAAAAGAGTGGCGAGCTATGAACTGGTGGATAATCTCCATTATTGTAGCGCTATTGCTACAAAGTCCTTGGTGTAGAAGAAGGCAGACCCAAGAGCGTTCATTATTCCTTGCACGGTAGGGTCTTTGGAATTTGCTAAGGTCTTATGTGATCTGGGAGATAGTATTAACCTGATACCACTAGCTGTTTATAAAAATTTGTGTTTGGGAAACCCCACATCCACCAACATATAACTTATGATGGCGGATAGGTCAGTAAAATGACCTGTTGGTATTTTGTATGATGTGCTGGTGAAGGTGGATACATTCATATTTCCTGCGGATTTTATAATTCTTGATTGCGAGGTGGACTTTAAGGTGCCCATAATCTTGGGTCGACCTTTCCTCACAACCGAAAGTGTGCTGATTGATTTGTGAGCTAATGAGTTTTTATTCAGGATGAATGATCAAGTGGTGCATTTTGATGTATGCAAATCAATGAAACAACATAAAGAGATGAGCGTGTTCTCAATTGTTGATGTATATTATGAAGATGAGCAAGATGTACCAATAAAGGAGTAGCTTATTGTTGAGCCGTTAGCCACAGTACTTATGAATTTTGATCATGAAGATATTGTGGTTTATGAAGAGACTATTTGTGCTTTGACAGGAATGGGATCATATTCTTATGCTTCTAAGAAGCTTGATCTTGATCTTAAGAATCGACCAAAACCACCGGCAAAGCCATCTGTCGAAGAGCCACTGGTGTTGGAATTAAAAGAGTTACCTGGTCATTTGAGGTACGTGTTCCTGGGTAGTGGTAATTCACTACCTGTCATTATTGCTGCTGATCTAGGTGAGCAACAGGTTGAAGATCTCATCTCTGTTCTTAAGAGATATAAGAGAGCTATTGGTTAGACTATTACGGATATCATTGGTATTCCTCCAGGCATATGTATGCACAAAATTCAGCTAGAGGAGAATTGTGTGCCTACTATTGAGCATCAGCGTTGCCTGAACCCACCTATGCAAGAGGTGGTGAAGAAATAAATCATCAAGTAGTTAGATGCAGGGGTGGTATATCTTATATCAGATAGTAAGTGGGTGAGTCCTGTGCAATGTGTGCCTAAAAAAAGGGGCATGACAGTGATAGCCAATGAGAAGAATGAATTGATCCTACTCAGGCCTGTTACTGGGTGGAGGGTGTATATGGATTACCAAAAGCTCAACTCGTGGACGTTAAAGGATCCTTTCCAATGCCTTTCATGGATTAAATGCTTGATTGATTGGCAGGAAAGAGATGATATTGCTTTTTGGATGGTTATTTTGGATATAACCAGATTTGTATTGCTCCCGAAAATCAGGAGAAGACCACTTTTACATGCCCGTATGGGACTTTTGCATTCAAGCATATGTCGTTCGGGTTATGTAATGCTCCTTTCACCTTCCAACGGTGCATGATGTTTATTTTCTCAGATATGGTTGAAGACACTTTGGAGGTGTTTATGGATGATTTTTCGGTTGTAGGAGATTTATTTGAGTTGTGTTTGGCAAACCTGAGTATGGCCTTGCAACGATGTATGGAATTCAATCTTGTACTTAATTGGGAGAAGTGCCACTTTATGGTTAAGAAGGGCATTGTTCTCGAACATAAAATTTCATCAAAAGGAATTGAAGTTGATCGAGCCAATGTTAAAGTTATTAAGATATTACCACCTCCAGTTTCTGTGAAGAGGGTTCGCAGTTCTCGGCCATGCTAGTTTTTATCGGAGGTTTATTAAAGACTTCTCCAAGATTGCAAACCCACTCCGCAAACTTTTGGAGAAGGAAGCAAAGTTTTTCTTTGATGAAGATTGCTTGAAGGCATTTGAATGCCTTAAAAGGAAACTGGTAGAAGCCCCTATCATTGTAGCACCAGATTGGTCCAAGATATTTGAGATCATGTGTGATGCAAATGGTGTTGCCCTTGGATCTGCGTTAGGGAAAAAGAGGGAAATTTTTTTTCATCCAATCTATTATGCCAGCAAGGCTCTGAATGGAAAAAGAACTACACTGTCACCGAATAGGAACTCCTTATTGTAGTGTATGCTTTTGAGAAATTTAGAGCTTATCTTCTTGGAACCAAGGTGGTGGTCCACACTGACCATGTAGCCTTGAGATATTTGATGGCTAAAAAAGATGCAAAACCAAGGTTGATTTGATGGGTGTTACTACTCCAAGAATTTGACTTTGAAGTCAAAGATAGAAAGGGTTGCAAAAACCAAGTGGTGGATTATCTGTCTAGGATGGAAGGTCAACGAGCAGTTAGAGATGAGATGGAGATCAATGATGCATTTTCGGATGAGGAAATCTTAACTGCTGCTCTAGAGAAACTACCTTGGTACGCTGATTTTGCAAATTATGTGGTGAGCGAGGTGATTCCAGGAAATCTTTGTTTTTATCAAAGAAAGAAATTTCTTCATGATGTGACACACTACTTCTGGGATAAGAAATTTCTTCATGATGTGACACACTACTTCTGGGATGGGCCATATCTTTTTTGGTGATGTACTGATAATATAATAAAGAGATGTGTTCTAGAGGTGGATGTATTAAGCATATTGGAAGCATGTCATGCTTCCCCAGTCGGGGGCCATCATGTAGGTAATCGAACTACGAGAAAGGTGTTATAGTGTGGCTACTATTGGCCATCATTATTCAAGGACGCTCACGAGTTTGTGCTGAAATGTGACCAATGTCAGAGGCAGGGGTCTATCTCCAAGAGGCAAGAAATGCCTTTAACCAAGATACTTGAAGTGGAATTATTTGACATCTGGGGCATCGATTTCATGGGCCCTTTTGTAAGCTCGTATGGAATGAAGTACATTTTAGTTGTTGTGGATTATGTATCCACATGGGTCAAAGCTATTTCTTTGTCTGATAATGAAGGGAAGAGATTTGTTGCATTTTGTAAGAAGAATATCTTCTCTCGCTTTGGAGTGCCACAAACTATTATAAGCGATGGAGGATCCCATTTTTGCAATAAATTGTTTCGGGCAACTTTAGTGAAATATGGGGTAAAACAGCATAGAGTAGCAACTCCATATCACCCACAAACTAGTGGGCAAGTGGAGGTGTCGAATTGGGATATCAAAACCATCGTAGCCAAAACAGTGAATGCTAATAGGCAAGATTGGGCTCGAAAGCTAGATGACACTTTGTGGGCATATCAGACTACTTTTAAGACTCTAATTGTCATGTCACCATATCAGCTAGTCTATGGAAAAGCATGTCATTTACCGGTTGAGCTGGAACACAAGGCTTTGTGCGCTCTAAAAAGGTTAAATCTGAATTGGAAGGAGGCAACAGAGCTAAGATTAGGGCAACTAAATAAGATGGATGAATTCTGTATCGGGGCTTACGAAAGAGTGAACCTTTACAAAGAGAAGATAAAAAAGTATCACGACCGAAGACTTGAAAGTAGAGACTTTCGGAAAGGTTATCTGGTACTTCTGTTCAATTCCAGGCTCAAATTGTTTCCAGGTAAACTCAAGTCTAAGTGGTCAGGACCATTTAAAGTTAGTCAAGTCTACTCATCCGGGGTAGTCGAGCTTGAAAATGAAGATGGTAGCGTGTTTAAAGTGAACAGGCAACGAATCAAACTTTATATCGATTCAAAAGACTCAATAAGAAGTATTGATATCTTTTATCTCCATGAAGTCTGAGTAATCAAGATAACTGAGTCGTGCCGTGATGATAAATCAGGTGCTAGTGGGAGGCAAACCACAACATGTTATTGTAACCATAGTTAGAGTCCATTTCATATTTTTGTGCAATTTTGATGTATTTGTGAAGTGTGCAGGACCAGAAATGCAATAAAAAGGGAAAAGAGGGATACAAGTGAGCTACTAGAATAAAGAGACAGACGACTTGGCGAACCACCAGTCCCCTGATGGACCACCACTTTCACCCATCAAGAAATGGCAAGAAAGTTTATTCACAGATAATCCACGACGGCTTAAGTGGCGGACCGTCACAAACCTGGTGGGCCGTCATAAAAGCCATCAAATGTAAGATCAGTGATCTACATTCTGGTAAGAAGTGACGGTTAGATTGGTGGACTGTCACATTCTTGGTGGACCATCCCACACAGAAACACCCAAACTCTGGTGATGAGTGACGTTCAAAGTGGTGGTCCGCCATACTTATGACATACCGTCAATATCTCTATCACTTTAGCCCTAATTCTAAATTAGGTCAGGTTAAATTTGTACTCTTTATAAGTACTCTGTATTTGACTCAAAGTGAGATTTTAAGGATTAAATTAAGCTGGTACATTCATTGTAACTGTTCCACAACCTTTAGCTATTCCACTTCCTTAAGATTTAAAAAACCTAAAGGGAGTTATCCCATCTGACACCCCCTATCTCCTCTATTTTTTTTACTTTATTTAAACTTGCTCACTCTTTCCCTCTTTTCATCACAAATAAAGAGTAACACAAGAGATAGAATCTATTAGTTAGCTTTGTCTCTGAAATTTCAAGCACGTAGCGTACCTGCAAAATCTAGGTATGTGCATGCCCTTCTCTTCTGGTTGTCCATGTTAAGTGTAAGAGCATGATTTGTTTTCTTAGTTTGTTCCTATTATGTTGAGTTTGAATGACTTGAGTTGGACTTCAATGTGCAAATTTGTGTGAAACGTACAGACATCAAAAACATATATACATCAAAAACATACATTCAATACATTCATATATATATATATATATATATATATATATATATATATATATATATATATATATATATATACAAATGAAGTACCTTTAAATCAAGTTATGTCAGCCATTTGAATCAAGCATAACAACTACTGAAACCCTAATCAACATTGCAAATATGGAGAAATTGAATACAAATTCATGAAGAAGAAGAAGATTAATTTTATATAAGATACAATTATTATAGTTTACCAAAAAAATTAGAGGCGAAGTTGATAGTGGTTCTCGAGAAAGGACTGGTTCGGATTGAATTTATGAAATTCACTAATTGAATTTTTCAGTGAAAATCATAGATGGAGGTCGGTGGTAGAGTGTTTACGAACAAAGGATCTAATAGTTATTAATAGAGAGAGTTTTATATTGTTTTCTTTGAAATTAGTTGTTGGGTGTATTTGGTTACAACATTATTCAAAAGAAAAACAAGTAATCATATACACTATTTTTAGGTGAGAAAAATATCTTTGTTTTTAGTTAGATGAGAGAGGTGAGAGAAAAATCTTTACTTTTAATTGGGTGAGAGAAAAAAGTATGTCAATTAGGTGACAGAAAAAAATCTTTGCTTTTAATTAAAAACGGTATATATATTATTTTTATTTGTATATGAGGGTTCATATTAAGAAAATAGTTAAAGATAAAAATAATCATCTACAGTAATTATTTTAAACATTAACCATGACAGGTAATTATAGTTTTTTTATCCACACCACTTAATTTTTCCATTTCTTCAATATCCACCTAGTTGTATTCAAGATGTTATTAAACAAAAATGTATTAGTTTTAGACATAGCAGATCACTGGTCAGCAAACACATTTGTTAAAATAATAAAAATCAAGTATCGAATTAATAAGGTTCTTGGCTAAAAATTTAAAATAATATATTAGTACAAATGTATGTGAAGACAGTAACATACGTCAAAATTTTTCTTCAGCAGTATCACCATTTACAATATGAAATAATAAACAAAATAGTATAACACCATACTAAGAAAAGAATAAAATACAAATAAAACACAATTTACATATACTACAAACCGGGGCAATTGAGTTAAAAGTAACAAAAGAGTTTCAAAATGAGGTGTAGATGACTCAAGTTTTAATAATTAAGTGTAGATGACAATTACTTTATTATGGATTAAGAAATTTGGAAAAGTTTGAGAATAACTCATAAGTTTTCTAATATACACTTTGATCCAAATGGTAACCTAATATAACAGGAAACAAACATGTATTTGTAACACCCCGAATCTGGTACCCGAAATGCCACACGATGTTCATGACCCTGAAGGATCACAAGCTAACCCATGACTGATATCTATACCTGAACACTGCATAATATACTGTATAAATATAGAAATAAAGGCTGAAAGGCCATAAGGTTCAAAACTGAGACATAATATCTAATAAAATATAACATTTGAGTGGGGTATGAAATACCTAAAATAACTTAAATAACTGTCTAATCATGATAGTCTGAAAAGCCTCTAGCTGTCTGAATAAGGAGTTGATGGGACATGTCCCCAACTAACTCCAACTACTAAAACAAACTAAGTACTGAAATGAGAAAATAATGCTCATGTCCTCGAAGGATAAGGACTCACTATTGACTCTTACTGCTGAGTAATGGAATGCTACTAATACTCTGGAGCTCATACTTCTAAACCTATGGTATAAAACACCATAGCACAAATATGTCAGTACGTTGAATGTATTGGTATGCATGTGAGGTAGGTAGAATGCAAGAGAGTTCACATGCATGAACTACACTAACTGACTAGATAACATGAACGGGTGAATACATACATGAATACATAATAACTATAACTGAGTTCAGATAACATGATTACGGAGTTTGAGAACTGATAACATGGGAAACTGATAAATGTATAACTAGAATAACTGATACTGAGCGA
Organism: Capsicum annuum; assembly: GCF_002878395.1. Classification (NCBI taxonomy): domain Eukaryota; kingdom Viridiplantae; phylum Streptophyta; class Magnoliopsida; order Solanales; family Solanaceae; genus Capsicum; species Capsicum annuum. The sequence continues at coordinate 58,119,749 of NC_061120.1, read as the reverse complement.
CTGTATCTGACAGCCTAGGTTCTGATAAAACTAGCTGAGTTTTATACTGTTCTGAGATGACTGTATCCGACAGTTCTAAATTCTATAGAACTATCTGAGTTCTATTATTGAGTTTGAATCTGAAACTATAATTGTAGGAAGTATTCATCAAACCGACATTCCCCAAATAACGCAATATATCTGAGTTGGGGTCCAATTTGTAAACCCAATTGGAAGGGTGTCAATACTGCGTCACTGGTAAGGACAAGCTATGGGTGACCCTCATCTGATAGTGTCCCCAAAAGAGAATGGTAGGACCCTCATCTGACAGTATTTATCCACCTCATCAACCCTCATCTGTCAATGTTGATGTCTCAACCTATGCTAGCTACATAGTTTTGGAATGCAAGGGTTTTTTCTAAGGATCACACTCTTAACTGTCAGTGTGTCTCCTCATCCTTGGTTTCACTCAGTGCTAAATCCTACTCCCATCTGAATAGATACTGAACATAATTAACTGAACTAAACTGGATTGATTTCATTGAGTTCCGTTGACTGACGGAAATCTACTGAACATGTCTTGGCTAAGGATATCATGAAAATATGACACTGGCTCTAGGCACACAGCTAACTTGTCGGGTACAAGTACCCCCGGGACTCGACAGATAGAAACTGACAAAATGTGACATTCTTGAATACATGGCCAACATCAACAATCCATAATATAATAGGTTGGGGATTTCATGAAGAACATGTTTATCACAAACTTATACATGAATAGGATTTCATGTAAACATGGTAAATTTCATAAGGCCAATTTATGAGCAATCCAACAAACATTTACAAGGCACATTTATAGTATGGGAGTTCTTTGAACATAAGGGTAAAATATGAATCCATCACTTAAGTCACAATTGAACTATATTACATGATTTCTAGTCTTCTAGGCATTTTATCAAACACCTTACATGCACCATTTAGGGCATGGGAATAATCATCAATTAACACATCATAAACCTCTCAATTCATGAATTTAAAATCATTTACTAACGTAATTTCATAAAAATATATAAAGATTCCAACTTGGAATCATACAACAACAATCACATAAACATAATCAACCCACAACATAATATTCATAATACATGATTTAAAACTTGATTTTTTGGGGCTTCATGAATGAAAGGAATCTATGAATGAACACTATGCATACCTGAGTTAATGAATGGAAGGATTGATGGAGAGTACTTATGATTTGGCCCTTGAATTTGAGAGCTAGGGTTTTTGGTTTGAGAAAGAGAAACTCAATTGGAGAAAAATAGAGTGAATAATGATATCCTTAGGTCATGTAGGATTAAATTTCGTGTTTAAGGTTAAAGTAAAATCATGGGAAAAGACCCATTTAACCTTGGATGCATCTTTTAAATTTTGTAAAAATTTCCTGACCTGGACTCCTGGCACGATGCGACGCTATCGTGCCATGTCACTGGAATTTGACAACTGAGAAATTGGATGACAACACAACGTGGGGTCATCGCAGAGCTTCAATGAAATTTGACAATTGGGATTTGGGAGCCCTCCGGGACACGGTGAAATCCCGGAGTCTTATTGAAAATTGACAAATGTCATTTTGGCTTCTAGCACGATGCGCCACTGACTGGGATGACGGTGTTTTACGACTGAAACTTTAAATCGCCATAACTTCTTACTCGGTTGTCGGATTTAGGCAAATTTGATATTGATGAAAGCTTATTCAATTTTTCACATGATAAAAAGTGAAAATCTTGAAAATACCACATGTATAAAAGTGGATTCGTCTTTAAAACAAATCTTTGATATTTTTGGATGAATTTAATCTAGGTAGAAGTATGGGGTATTATAATATCTCCTTCTTGGAAAATTCATCCTCGAATGAGACTGATTGATATGGGAGAAACGATAAGCTAAAGTATATACTGGACATAAACAACTAAAACATGACTACATGACTGACATTTCTGAGATTCATACTGAGCATGCATATCTGATGCATGATTTCATGACTGAACTGATACACGAACATATGGTTGAATATTCAATAGTAATTGATACCAAGTTTATAATGGAATTCTGAACCTGAACTGGGCACCTAGTTGTAACTAAAATCTAAACATGAAACTGAAAGGCTTAAAGAAAGCTGCTACCTTGGGCTGAGTCTGAATTAGCGGAGAAGAGGTGAGGATACTTGGTACGCATGTCTGCTTCTGCTTCCCAAGTAGCTCCCTCAACAGACTGATTTCTTCAAGGACTTTGACTAGAGGGACTTCTTTGTTCCTCAGTCTGGGAGTCTGATAGTCGAGTATTTTGATCGGAATCTCTTTGAAAAAGAGGTTGTTCTGGATATCTATGCTCTGAATAGAGACTATAACTGTCGGGTACCTATGCACTTCTTAAGTAAAGAGACATGGAAGACTGGATAAACTGAGTCTAGATCTGAAGGCAATTCGAGCTCATAAGCTACCTTGTTGAAATGACTGAGAATTTTGAAGGGATTGACATATCGGGGATTGAGCTTTCCCTTCTTGCCGAATCTCTTCACTTCCTTCATGGGAGATATATTTAGATAAACATAGTCACCAATCTTGAACTCGAGATCCTTTCTGCGTACATTTGCATGAAATCTACCGGCTCTGAGAAGTCCGAAGTCTTTCTTTGATCAACTGGACTTTTTCTAAGGCATTGAATACTAAGTCAGGCCCTATAACTGAGGCCTCACTAACTTCAAACCAACTGACTGGAGATCTTCATCTAGAGCTTCAAATGAAGCCATCTTAGTACTAGAATGATAAATGTTGTTGCATGGAAACTCAATCAAAGAAAAGTGATCATCCCAACTACCCTTGAAATCAATTACACACGCTCGCAACATATCTTTTAAAGTCTGAATGGTCCTTTTTGCTTGACCATCTGTCTGATGATGGAAGGCTGTACTGAGATGACCTTGGGTACCAAGACCCTTTTAGAATTCTTTCCAGAAATGAGATAATAGATAACGAAACACCGTGCAATCTGATCAACTCTCTAATGTAGAGTTTGGCATAATCCTCGGCTGAATAAGAGTATGGACCAGAAGAAAATGATATATTTTGGTCATTCTATCTACAATGACCCAGACTGAATCATGATGATGATGAGTATGAGGCAAACTCATCACAAAGTCCATGTTCACTTCTTCCCACTTCCAAGTAGGAATATTGAACTTCTGCATAGACCCATTAGGCTTCTGATGCTCTATCTTAACCTGTTAACATGTAAAGCACATAGTCATAAACTCTGCAATATCTCTCTTTATCCTACTCCACCAATAGATCTCCCACAAGTCACGGTACATCTTTGTGGCCCCTGGATGAATAGAGTAGCACGCACCATGCGCTTCTACAAGAATTTATTACCTCAAGTCATCTACATTTGGAACACACAAACGATGCTGACAACGCAAGACACCATTTTTTCCTTGGGAGAAAACCTCTACTTTCTGATCCATGACTGACTCTTTCAACTTGACAAGGTTGGGATCTCTATCTTGTTTTTCTTTTACCTCAGAAACTAGAGATGATTCTGAACTACTCTGAACCCATATATCACTCTTTTTTGAATCGACTAAGCGAATAACTAGTCTGGCAAGCTGATGGACTTCTTGAGCTAACTTCTTCTTATTATCCTCAACACAAGCAACACTACCCATAGATAGTCTACTAAGAGCGTTAGCCACTATGTTGGCCTTGCCTGGATGATAAAGGGCACTCATGTCATAATCTTTCAAGAGCTCTAACCACCTTCTCTGGCAAAGATTAAGATCTTTCTGAGAAAAGACATACTGAAGGCTCTTATAATCTGTGAACACATGTACATGAATAGCGTATAGATAATGCCTCTAAATCCTTAAGGAAAATACTATGGCTGCTAACTCAAGATCATAAGTAGGATAATTCTTCTCATGGCTCTTATAATCTGTGAACATATGTACATGAACAGGGTATAGATAATGCCTCCAAATCCTTAAGGAAAATACTATGGCTGCTAACTCAAGATCATAAGTAGGATAATTCTTCTCATGGGGTTTAAGCTATCTGGAGACGTAGGCTGTGACCCTACCATGTTGTATGAGGAAACAACCCAAACCTACTTTCGATGCATCACAATATACTACGAACCCATCTGGATCATTTGGAAGAGCTAAAATTAGGGCTGAGGTGAGTCGAGTCTTCAACTCATGAAAACTCTTCTTGTAAGGACCTGACCACTGAAACTTGACTTTCTTTTGAGTCAATCTGGACATAGGGGATGTAATAGAAGAAAATACCTCAACAAACCATCTGTAATAACCAGTCAAACCCAAGAAACTCCTAATATCTGATAAAGAGACAGGTCTGGGCCAGTTTTTTACTGCTTTGGTCTTTTAAGGATCTACTCTAAGGCTATCACCGGAAATGATATGACCAAGGAATGCTACTGACCTTATCCAAAATTCGCATTTACTAAATTTGGCAAACAACTGATGATCTTTGAGAGTTTGAAGTACGATTCTGAGATGGTCTACATGATCTCATTCACTGCGGGAATAGACCAAAATATCATTTATGAAGACTATGACAAACATGTCCAAGCACTGCTTGAACACACGGTTCATCAAGTCCATAAAAGCTGTTGGGGCATTGGTAAGACCAAAGGACATGACTAGGAATTTGAAGTGACCATACTGAGTTTAAAAAGCTATTTTTGGAACATCACATTCTCTGACTCTGAGCTGATGATAGCCTGATCTGAGGTCTATCTTAGAAAAATAACTGGCACCTTAAATTTGGTCAAACAAGTCATCGATTCTGAGAAGTGGATACTTGTTCTTGACTGTGACTCTATTGAGCTAACGGTAATCAATGCACATTCTGAGAGAATCATCTTTCTTATGCACGAATAAGACTAGTACACCTCATGGGTCATACTAGGTCTGATGAATCCTTTATCTAAGAGATCCTTCAACTGCTCTTTCAATTCTTTAAGTTCTGCTAGTGCCATTCTGTATAGTAGAATAGATATAGGTTGAGTATCTGGAAGAAAGTTAATGTCAAAGTCTATTTCCCTTTCAGAAGGAATTCCTAGATGATCTTTGGGAAAGACATCGAAATATTTACTCACTACTGGGAATGATTCAAGACTGGGTGTCTCGAAACTAGAATTCTTAACATGAACAAGATGATAGACACATCCCTTAGATATTATTTTCCATGCCTAAAGGTAGGAAATAAACTGGCCTCTGAAAGCTGAAGTACTACCTCTCCACTCTAGGATAGGTTCATTCGGAAATTAAAACTGAACAACACTATTTCTATATTCGACTGTGGCATAGCAGGAATAAGGACAATCTATACAGAGAGTGAGATCAAAATTAGTCATATCTAATTTGACTAAGTTTGCTGAGGTAACTTTTTAAAATATCATAACCGAGCAGTTCCTGTATACCCGTCGGGCTATGATGGTTTTACCCACTGAGGTAGAGACTGAAAAGGGCTCTGCTAGAATTTTGGGACTGACTCCAAAATCAACTACTATATAGGGAGTAACAAAAGACAAGGAAGCTCATGGATCTAGCAAAGCATAAATATGTACAAGAAAGATCTATAACGTACCAGTAACTATATCAGGAGAATTTTCCTAATCTTTCTTGGAATAGAGAGCATAAAGTCAATTTTGGCATTACCCACTAGTAGCACTGGAGGTGGCACCCTGCTGATTTGGGCGATCAAACTGGGCTAAGGAACGGTTTTGCTGACACTGATAAACTAACTAGGGATAATATCTGACTCTGTGACCTAGCTTGCCACATCCAAAATAGACATCACTACCAGCTCTACAAGAACTCTTGTGGTTCTTACCACAAGTCTGACAAAGTAGATTAGTTCGGGCATTGCTGACACTGCCCTGAGACTTAGAGCCTGGCGCCATGTCTCTATTACCATCCCTGAACATAGGATCTGGAGCACTAACTAAAGAAGGAGCTGGAACTGATGACTTATGTTGGAATTAAGAACGATTCCCTCCTTCTGATTTAGGCTGAGCAAAGTTGAAACTACATGTTCTTGCTCTCTTATTCTACTTCTTCCTCATCTTAATTTTTTGCTCTTTTATTTGCTGAGCATGGTTCATAAGCCTGGCTATGTTTATGTCACTATTCAACATCATAGACCTGCACTCATTGACCACACTATCGTTTACTTCTGAAATAAACTTCCTCATCTTGGCCCTGCTGTCTGCAACCACATGAGGGGGATATCTAGCTAATTACCATCATGTTGCCCTACCTGAGGTTGATAAAAATCTAACACCTTAGCCCTTCTCAGCTTTTGGGGAAAGAATCTATCTAAGAATACAGTGACAAACTCCTCCCACTTAATAGGTCCTGTATCAACTGACCTCTCCGACTTGTACTGCTTGTACCAAGTGTGAACAACATCCTATAATTGATATGCAGCTAGCTCAGTGCTCTCACTAGAATTAACCCCCATGATAACTGTAACCTTCTGAACCTGATCGATGAATTCCTGAGGGTCCTCATCTGACTTAAACCCGAAAAAGGATAAAGGATTCATTGAGATGAAGTCCTAAATCTTAGCTATCACAGTGTTGGCCAAAACGATAGCTGGTCATTTTTTCTGAGCAGCAACTGAATTAGCGAGAATAGTGAATGTAGCTCAGAACTCTGTATGAGAAACATGTTTGCCCAAAGGATCTTCAGGCTGAGGGGCTTGCTGATTCCTATTTTCTCTTTTTTGGGGGGGCATGTTTTGTAGAAGAAAAGGAGAAATGGATTAGACTGAGAGTTAAATTGGAGCTCACGCTCACTGGCATGACATGAATACTGAAAAAAGGGAAACTGTTCCTAAAATATCTCATAGCCTCCTATACATAAATGTGGAGCGCAACACACCCATGTGTAAGACTCTACTTGATGTGACTTTCAAAATTTCTAGGACTCTATTAAACCTTAGGCTCTAATACCAAGTTTATAATACCCCAAATCTGGTACTCGAAATGCTATACGATGCTCACAACCCCAAAGGATCATAAGCTAATCTATGACTGATATATGTACCTAAACACTACATAATATACTTTATAAATACATAAATAAAGGCTGAAAAGCCATAAGGTTCAAAACTAAGACATAATATCTGATAAAATATAACATCTGAGTGGGGTATAAAATACCTAAAACAACTGAAATAACTGTCTAATCACGATAGTCTGAAAAGCCTCTTGCTGTCTGAATAAAGAGTTGATAGGACATTTCCCCAACTACCTCTAACTACTAAAACAGATTAAGTATTAAAATACAAAAATAATGTTTATGTCCTCGAAGGATAAGGACTCACTGCTAACTCTAACTTCTGAGTACTTCAATGCTACTGATACTTTAGAGATCGTGCTTCTGAACCTATGGTATAAAATACCATAGCGCAAATACATCAGTACATTGAATATTCTGATATGGATGTGAGATAGGCTGAATGCAAGAGTATTCACATTCATGAACTACGCTAACTGACTAGATCACATGAAGGTGAAAATACATGTATAAATACATAATAACTATAACTGAGTTCATGATAACATGATTACAGAGTTTGAGCACTGACAACATAAGATACTGATAACTGTATAACTGGAATTACTGATACTGAGCAACTATATTTTACAATCTAGGTCCTGATAGAACTAGCTGAGTTCCGTACTATTCTGAGTTGACTGTATTCGACAGTCCTAAATTCTATAGAACTATCTGGTTCTATTACTGAGTCTGAATCTGAAACTATAACTGTGGGAAGTAGTTATCTAACTGTTATTCCCTAAATAATGCAATATAGCTGAGTTAGGGTCCAATCTGTAACCCCAATTGAAAGGGTGTCAATACCACGCCACTAGTAAGGACGAGCTGTGGGTGACCCTCATCTGACAGTATCCCCAAAAGAGAATGGTGGGACCCTCATTTGACAATGTTTATCCACCTCATCAACCCTCATCTGTCAGTGTTAATGTCTCAACCTATGCTGGCTATATAGTTCTGGAATGCAAAGATTGCTTCTAAGGATCAAACTCTCAACTGTCAGTATGTGTCCTCATCCTTGGGTTTACTCGGTGTGAAATCCTACTCCTATCTGAATAGACACTGAACATGATTAACTGAACTAAATTGGACTAAGTTCATTGAGTTTCGGTGATTGATGGAAATCTACTGAACATGGCTTGACTGAGGATATCATGAAAACATGACACTAGCTCTAGGCACACAGCTAACTTGTAGGGTACAAGTACCCCCAGGACTTGATAGATGGAAACTGACAAAGCGTGAAATACATGACCAACATCAACAGTCCATAATACAATAGGTTGGGGATTTCATGAAGTACATGGTTATCACAAACTTATACATGAATAGGATTGCATGTAAACATGGTATAATTTCATAAGGCTAATTCATGAGCAATCCAACAAACATTTACAAGGCACATTTATAGTATGGGAGTTCTTTGAACATAAGGGTAAAATATGAATCCATCACTTAAGTCACAATTGAACTATATTACATGATTTCTAGTCTTCTAGGCATTTTATCAAACACCTTACATGCACCATTTAGGGCATGGGAATAATCATCAATTAACACATCATAAACCTCTCAATTCATGAATTTAAAATCATTTACTAACGTAATTTCATAAAAATATATAAAGATTCCAACTTGGAATCATACAACAACAATCACATAAACATAATCAACCCACAACATAATATTCATAATACATGATTTAAAACTTGATTTTTTGGGGCTTCATGAATGAAAGAAATCTATGAATGAACACTATGCATACCTGAGTTAATGAATGGAAGGATTGATGGAGAGTACTTATGATTTGGCCCTTGAATTTGAGAGCTAGGGTTTTTGGTTTGAGAAAGAGCAACTCAATTGGAGAAAAATAGAGTGAATAATGATATCCTTAGGTTATGTAGGGTTATATTTCTTGTTTAAGGCTGAACTAAAATCATAGAAAAAGACCCATTTAACCCTAGACACGTCTTTTAAATTTTTTAAAAATTTTCCAACCTAGACTCCTAGCGCAACGCGGCTCTATCACGTCGTGTCACTGGAATTTGACAACTAGGAAATTGGACGACGTCGCACATGGGGTCATTGCGGAGCTTTACTGAAATTTGAAAATTAGGATTTGAGAGCCCTTCGATGTGGTGAAATCTCGGAGTTTTACTAGAAATAGACAAATGTCATTTTGGCTTATGACGCGACGCGCCAATGCTGATGTTTTATAACTAAAATTTTAAATCGCCATAACTTCTTACCCGGTTGTCGAATTTAGGCAAATTTGGTATCGACGAAAAGCTTATTCAATTTCTTACATGATGAAAAGTGAAAATCTTTAAAATACCACATGTATAAAAGTGGATTCACCTTCAAAACAAATCTTTGATATTTTTTAGATGAATTTAAGCTAGGTATAAGTACGGGGTATTATTGTTATTTTCTCTTTCTTTGCAATTTTTGTTATTCATTATTGTTGATGATTTATTCATCATCTTCTGCTTCATTATAACCATCTTCCTCTTTGTTATCATCATCATCTTTTTTTTGTTGACCATTGTTGTTGTCGATACTGTTACTGCTGTTACTTGACTAATTTTTTAGGTCAAATTTTATTTGGTACATCACTTTGGCATTACTTCATAGGTGACTTTGGTAAGTAATATTATGATTTTTAGTTGAATTTGTCATCTGGGTACACTGCTACTATGCTTTTTTTTAATAATAGATAGAACCCGAACACGAATCCAACAAAAGAGCCATCTATTTCAATATATCACTTATCTTTTATGACAAATGAGTCATTTGTTGCAATGGAAAACTTATATATTGGATTTATATTTATGGTTCTATAGTATCATAACATGAATCAAATAGATTGGTCATCTGTTGCAATAAATGAGTTATCTATTACAATAGAGAAGTCATCTGTTGAACTAGATTAGTCATCTATTAGAATAGAACCTGAATTCGATTCCAACTAATAAGTCATCTGTTGCATCAGATAATCGTCTGTTGCAATAGGTTAGTTATTTATTACAACATGTCACTCATCTATTAGAATCAGTTTCAAAGGTTCTTTAGTTCCATAACATCTATCCTAACAAGCGCTTCATCTATTACAATAGATGGATAATATATTGCAATATATGATTCACTTATTATAATAGATGACTCATCTATTGGAATTAGCTTTAGTTTTCTGTGATGTTGTAACATGAATCCCAACTGGTTAGTTATCTGCTACAACAGATCAATGATCTGTTGCAACATATTTTTTATTTGTTGCAAAAGATTACTCATTTGTTGGGGTTCATGTTACGGCATTATAAAATCACTATTAACTTTATTATGATGTCATTATTAACTTTTTTTAACAAATGACTTTATTTAGGTACCACTAATAGGGGGATCAATAATAATAGGGGTGGATTTTCATGGTGAATGGATCAAGAAGAGCAATCGATATGTATGGCATTAGAAGAAGGATGAAATACTAGAGACGATAGCTATGACAGTCTAAAGTGATGCTTCATATGATGATTATGTGAACTTAATCATCAACTATTATGGACTGAATTGTCAATTGGAATAACTCATCATCAGCTACATGCACAGCTCTTTTGAAAATCATAGGGTACTATCTTTCAAGATAACCGATCAGGTTTGGTTGTCTGCTTATTTTAGTGATTCATCTAGGACGGTGTTAAGGGTATACGTTGTTAAAATTGAGAGAGAATGAGAACCATAATGTAGAAAAAGAATGACAACAAGACATCTTTGATGTTAATTTGGATGATCTGGACATGAATATTCCAAATGACAATCAAACACCTACGCTCGTTGTTGCGAGCAATATGTTGGGCAATTCTTCTCTATCAACACAGTTGAGCAATCATCAAGATGACGAGACTGGCTTTTACAAGGGAATATCATTCAAGGATAAGACAAAACTATCTACTTCTTTGTTTATTGCTTGCTTGAAAAAAAATTTTAGACTAAAGAAGGTGATTAATTTGAGCAAAGTCTTTTCCTTTAGATGTTCTAATCCGAACCTCAAGTGGTGGTTGAGAGTTGTGAAATACTTAAGTTCTAAAAAATTCATCATTAATATTTATGAAAAGGTCATACTTGTGGTTCGAAGCATATTACGAGCCAAAATTCTCATGCCACGGCAAAGGTCCTCGATTAATATTTCCAGAATAGATTTCCCAGTGGCAAAGGCCCTTCTACAAGTGATTTGGCCAATTAACTTATTATAGAATTGGGTGTTACAGTCAGTTATTCATAGATATATATGACCATGGGGATTTCCAAGGACTTGGTTAGGGGGACACATAATCACGAGTATGCAATCCTCGATACCTACCGTTACATACTTGAGTCCATAAATTTCAAAAGTAAGATGACATTGTGTGATGATGAAAATGGAAGATTCAAGTACTTTTTTGTATTCTATGGTGATTGGATTCTTGGTTTTCAACATTTGAGAAAAGTTATAGCCATCGATGGGACTTTCTTGAAGAGCAAGTATAATGGAGTTTTGCTAGCAGCAGTGGCACAAGATACGAAGAGTCATATCTTTCCTATTGCTTTTTATGTAGAGAACAAGAAATATGATGCCTCGTATGGATATTACTTTGAACAAATACAAAGCTACATCGAAGATACCAAAGATTTATGCTTTATTTCAGGTAGGAATCCAAGTATCCCAAAGATGGGTTTAATTTTTTACACTTCAGCTCACTTTGGTTGTTGCACGAGGCATCTTAGAGATAATATTTGAAACAACTTTCGTAGTGAAATGGTAGTTACCTTTTTTATAGAGTAGCTAAAGCATATAATAGAGATAAGTTATTTGACCATTTCAATCAAATAATGGATATGCATCCAAAGACAGCAAAACATCTCGTACGTATCGATTTTGAGAGATGGAGCCAAATATTTTGTTCAGAAAATAGGTACATTCTTATGAATTTGATGTCTTGTTTTAGTTACAAGTTTAGTATGATGTCTACTAAGTGATTCTTTTGTATAGGTATAATATTATCACATCAAACATAGTTGAATCAGTGAATTCATTATTTGGTGTTGAAAGAGAATTTCCCATCATGGCACTATTTGATGAAATAAATAAGAAGTGTGGAAAATTATTTCATGAAAGGCATATGCAAAAACTAGATTTGTTCTAGAAGCGGAAAAACAAATATCAACGAGCTTATTTTGGGGAATAGGTTATTTACTCATCAAATAGCACATTACAAGCTCAGTATCGATGGTCATGATGATGTTGCCACGGCCAATCTTCAAATAAAATCTTGTACGCAGAGTTTTGACTTGGACAAAATGCCTTGTACACATGCTATGGCAGCGCTTTGAGCCCAATACGGTGCATAGTATGGAACTAAAATTTATGAGTGCTCGTCTTCATATTATTTGGTGAAAAAATATATAATGGCATATAGTGTGAATATTAATCCGGTGCCTCCCAAAGAATCTTGAATTGTTCCTATAAAGCTTTTTGAGAGATTAATACCTCCCTATATATTGACCTAAGAACTATAAAATCAGGAAGAAGGTGATATAAGAGGAGGCATGGAGTCGGAGAATCATTTCCATCAAGAAAAAATAAGTGCTCTGTATGTAAGAACGCTGGACATAAAAGAACTAATGTCCAGTTATTAATTCGCCATGATTGTTGTAATAGCAAAATTTGTGTTGTTGTTTGTTATGGACTTTGATATTTTTAACTCATTATTGTGAGCGTAAATGTTATTATTTAATATATAAAATATCTTTTCTATTAACTTGTGCATCAATAAAAAGAGGTAAATAGGAACTAAATACAAAAACCACAAAATTATTTTCAACAGATTACCCATCTGTTGCAACAAATGAACATTTGTGGGAAGAACATAATAAAGTTCATCAAACTGGAGCGTATTCCTCCAACAGATGACCAATCTATTACAACAAATGGATAATATGTTGGAACAACACAATAAAGTTTCTACCACAAACTCAACAGATGACCAATCTGTTTAAATATATGGTCCATATATTGAAAGAACTCAAAACTCTTGCTATTGCTGCTAGATTCAAATTGTTCCTTATGTCCAACTGTCGACATATTTGTTGAGAATAAGAAATAGACAGAATGAAAATTAAATTTGAATTAAAAAGTCAAAGTCGATCAAACATAAATTTTTCATTAAACAGAAATAAAATACAGTAGGTAGGTAGATCAGATATAAATAAAAATAAAAATAAAAATAAATACGCTAAAAGAAAAAATATAACCTAATTATTATTATCATTATTATTATTATTATTGTCAGCCGACCAATCATCAACTAGCAGTAGCAAGGCCCTCCACAGTCTGCAAATCTCTCAGAGCATCTTTGCTCTCACAGTGCCAACTTCCACTGCAGGTCATTAACCTGCCTCTAAAGTTCCCACATGGTGTCGCGCAGAGTAGCAATGTCCCAAATACGATCAGTCATATCTAGAACACACATGAGTTGATAAAAAATATAAACACAAAAGTAAAGAAAGATTCCCAATATAATACAACGTATACTACCAACTGGAAGATTTACCAAAAAAATCTTACCTCAATGAGAAAGGAATATGATCTTTGAAAAGTAGTGGTTAATGATGTAATACGAAAGATAAAATGCAAGAAATAAATAAAGTAGAGTAGAATGAATGAGTATGGAGAGATCTTTTTATAAAGGATTGAATCTGAATGTGGTAGAAAAAAGTCATGACTATTTACCTCCTTCACTAAATCTAACTGGTGACATTTCAATTATTGTGAAAAGTCATAATTAAATCTAACTGATGACATTTTGATTATGGTGAAAAGTCATGACTCCAGTTTTTCAATAATATAACTATTTTTATTTAATTATAGCAACTCTTACATCCATATGTTGTAACAGATGGTCTATTTATTGCAACAGATTAGCCATCTGTTACAATATATGATGCATCTATTGCAATATATGGTCCATCCATTCCAATAAAGGTCCATCTGATTTAATAAACTGAAACACCCTAGGTTCTGGTCCTTAGAAATTTCCTAAATTTTGAACTCTCTAGACATCATATGACTAGGGGTATTTATCGTATGATAGGGTACAATTTAGGGTCCTCAACTCGTGTGTTGATCAGTGAGGTTTGGTTGGTCTCTGTCCAATGTACTAATGGATTATACCATTCATATGTTAGGGTACTGGTAGTATGATGTTAAATTATATGATTCCATTAATTTAGCCTAGAGAATTCTATTCTGCCTAAGGTACGGTTCTAGGGTACTTGTAGTAAGCTTGGGTACGAATTGGCCTTGGTGGCTGTATGTTGGATAGTGTTGGGGTTCAATGGATTCTTAGGGTACAAGTGATGGGTACCACTTATATGGTATGGTACGATTTTTGGAGGCGTACCCCCCTATGGTAATTTTATACAGTTTAATTTAAGGGTAATCTGGATATTTCCTCTCTTATTCTCTCATAACCCCATGACTTACAACACTATTGGGATATTATTTACCCTATTATTCCTAGTTTAAACACTTTAAACACTCTTAAATTCTCCCAAGGCTCTTGGGTCAAGAAAGGCTAGGGTTTCATTCAAGGTGGTCAATTTGAGGCTTACAAGGGTGGTTTCTCTCCATCTTCTTTGTAACGTAAGGCATGTTACTCCATTCTCATTGTTAGTTCAACTAAATGCATGATTTAATGTATGGTTTTCACGGCATAATTATGGTATTATTTTGGGTTTTAAATTATATATTGGGGGTTTTGTTTATAAACAGTTTGGTTATGGTTTTCCCATGTTTTTACTCATGTTTTTATGTTATATTGGTGGTTTAAATACGTAGTTTCATGGGAATGATTAATTTGTACTTGGTTTTGGTTTTGGAAACTATATACCCTCAATGTATTCAATAAAACACCTAGGAGTATGATTTTGTTACATTAGTGAACTTTTATTGAAAACTTTGCATGGTATAAAGTGGCAATGGAACCCTAAATTGGTTTGGATGGTTTTGAATGGTTTTAAAAGGTTTTGGTGGTCATGGTTATGGTTTAATTGAAAGCCTTGTGGGGTACATGTAAATCCCCCAAGCAAGAATAATAATGAACTACTTGTGGGGTACATGGGAATCCCTCAAGTAAACTTAATGATAATGAAATCTTTGGGTATATAGGAATCCATTCTTTAAAATTATTGGCTAAGGACATTATTGCTAAGCTATAGTCGGTGCGACGATGCCACTTATTATAGCCTTGGTTAATAATATATGGAGTTGGTGGTCTAGCTGTGTGCTAATAGTTTTAATTAGGCAATAATGGTGGGTTGTGATTGCTAACCGTGAAGGTGTGATTCCAATGGACGGACACTGAAAACTCATGTTTGACAACATAAGAAATGAGGATTAGTCATAGTGACCACATACTATGCTTATGGAGTACACGAAAATCCCCTAAGTTATACTGTATATATGTATCATAGAGAGCGAAGGGTACACAGGAATCACTTACTCTTATGGTATATTTGGTTTTTGCGGCTACATGCATTGAGGCCCATTTAGGGGGTAACACTGGACTTATGTAGCTCGTTGGTGGTTTTAGGATGGTTAATCTACACATACCCAGGTTAATGGTTTTAAAGGCGTGCTAAACCCAATTCTCTTTTCCGACATAGATTATATGTATATATATATGCATGGTTGTGAATGCATATGGTTGTTTACTTGGTTTTAAAGGTTGGCATTATTTTATCCCTATTCTTAGTACTTGATAGCGTTCACCCGCTAATCCATCTTCGAGTGGTTATATCCCCATATGATGCAGGAATTGGTTGTTCTACTCATTCTACTCAGTGATCAGATATAGTATCAGCTTGTATTGGATTGAAGTTGTGAGCTTTCATACTCTGAAAAACCCTATTTTGTGTCATGGACTCTTTGTACATTTTAGTCATTTCATAGACTTTGGTTTTGGTTATGGTTGGGGGCATGTCTCGACCAGTTGTTTTACTTTTATACAGAGGCTTTATGGGGCTACTAGGGTTTGGTATGGGTAGTGTCGGTATTAGTGTCAGCTTTGGCATTGGTATTAGTATTGGGGTTGACACCGGTTGACTATATTTGATTTATGATTGTTCTATTTTGTTTTATATATATATATATATAACTTATCTTATATAAGATGTAGGGTGGTTATGGTGGGGTATTGGGGATGGTCTCCGGTCCTGGTTGGGCTTGAGGCACCTAACACAACTAGTCCCTGGTTTGGGTCATGTTAGATTGGTATCATATCCCTAGGTTCATGGTCACTTGGGAGTCCACAAAGCCTTGTTGAGTAGAGTCTCTTTTAATGTTGTGTAGTGCACCACACTCATAAGGGAGAGGCTACAAGGTATTTAGAAAATATCTCTTTGTTGTGTTCTGTTTTCAGGCTGTAGATTCTAAATCCCAAACTCCTCTCTAATTCCCGTTTGTTTGCTTTTCAGATCATGCCTCAGCGATATGAAATTTACAAAAACTCCTCTGTCCAACTGAGGACAATAATGATGGGACACGCTTTACTCATGGGATCCATACTCAGTATAGGGGTTTATTCCCTAATTTCTCTAGAGTTTCATTGGTTTTCTTTAGTCTTCCTCAAGATGAAGTATTGAATGTTGAGTTTCGTCAGTCGATTCATATAATTTCTCAATGGATAGCCTCTCAGGCTGAGCGTGGTGTTCCTGTTACTCCATCTTCTGAGGATACAAGGGTTGGCTAGTTTATAAGGTTGAACCCTCTGACCTTTATTTGTGTTAAGGTGGAGGTAGATCCTTGGGATTTTTCGGATGAGATAAAAAAGATTTTCAGGGTTATTCATACCACAAATGTGGAAGGGGTGGATTTTTCTGCCTACCAACTAAAGGATGTACTGTACCAATGGTATGAGGAGTAGGATCGAGCAAGGTGTGGTGATGATGAGTTATCTCTCTCGAAGAATTTATCTAATGCATTTCTAGACCTCTTTTTTCCTCGAAAGTTGAGAGAGGCTACGATAGAAGAGTTTTCAATTTGAAGTAATAAAAGATGTCAGTCAGGGAGTATGACTTAAAGTTTCACTAGGTACCTCGGTATACCTCAAAGATAGTGATGGATATGAGGGCCAAGATAAAAAAGTTTGCCTCAAGACAGTCTCGTGAGTTGATCCTTGAAAGTAAGATTGCCTTACTAATCAAGGACATGGATATATCTAGGTTGGTTATTCATATACAACTGGTAGAGATAGGAGAATGATAGGGTAAGAAGTTTAGGTTCTCTGAGCAGGGTGGTGGCCAACAGCAAGGTGATAAGGATAGTGGTAAGTGGCAAAATAAGAAGTGAGGGAGTTCTGGTTCTTTCTCTACGTCTAATGTTCCTTACCCAAACCCA
This sequence comes from Capsicum annuum, assembly GCF_002878395.1. Lineage (NCBI taxonomy): Eukaryota > Viridiplantae > Streptophyta > Magnoliopsida > Solanales > Solanaceae > Capsicum > Capsicum annuum. The sequence goes on along the minus strand of NC_061120.1, from coordinate 58,102,197 downwards.
TTGGTGGCAGGCGTCAGTAGGGTAGCAACTCCTTCAGCATGCAAAATGACCAATCTCAAGATACTGTGGCTTGGTTGGCTTTATCATTTTCTTTTGTAGGTTCTATGGTCATTTGCATTAGAGTTTTTGTGATAACGTGAGGAACATGTGCTTTAAGTGTGGTTAGCCAGGCCATATGCTTAGAAATTATCCAGTTGGTAAGGTTGTTTCGTCGTCAAATAAGGTTCCAGTTGCTTTATCATCAACTCTAGTGCCAAAGGGTGCACCATCTAGTTTCGACACTAGTCGGAACCGTCTATATGCACTCGCTACCTAATAGGAGTTCGAGGCATCGCCTGATGTTGTGAATGGTATATTAAAACTTTTCTCCAGTGATGTGTAATGTTTACTTGATTTGGGGTCCACCTTTTCTTATGTGACCCTATTTGTGGCTGTGTATTTTGGTTTTGGTCTCAAGATTATTTTGGACCCTTTTTCTATTTCTATCCCAGTAGGTGACTTTGTGGTTGTTAAAAGAGTCTATAGGGGGGTGTGGTATCTGTTAGTAGTAAGGAGACTTTGGTGGATTTGTATGAATTAGATATGGTGGATTTTAATATTATTCTGGGGATGGACTAGTTACAGTCGTGCTATGCGTCATTAGACTATCAGACCTATAGGGTTGTCTTTAGGTTCCCTGTGAGTTGGTTATTGAATGGGAGGGTGGTTTCCTAGCTCCTAAGGGGAATTTTATATCATATCTTAGGGCTTAAAGATTAATCTCCAAAGAGTGTCTCTATCATTTGGTCTGAGTTAAAAATTCTAACTCAGAAGGTCCTTCCTTGTATTTGGTTTTGGTGGTGAATAAATTTCCTGAGTTCTTCTCTGATGACCTTCCTGGTGTTGCTCCTGATAGTGAGATTGAGTTTGGGATTAATCTGGTTATAGACACTTATCCAATTTCTATTCCCCCTTATAGAATAGCTCTGGCCGAGTTAAAGAAGCTTAAGAAGCAACATAAGAATCTTTTAGCTAAGGGTTTCATCCATCCTAGTATATCCCCATGGGTGCACCAGTATTATTCGTGCGTAAGATGGATGGTTACCTTCAGATGTGCATTGATTACCGACAGTTGAATACGGTGACAGTAAAGAACAAGTATCCTCTTCCAACGATAGATGATTTTTTTGATCAGTTGCAGGGTGCTATGTTTTTCTCTATGATTGACCTCTAGTTTGGGTATCATCAACTTAAGATTAGGGAGGTGTATGTCCCTAAGAAAGTTTTTCATACCCGATATGGTGATTTTGAGTTTCTGGTTATGTTTTTTGGGTTGACCAATGCCCTTGTGGCATTCTTGAATTTGATGAATAGGGTCTTCCATCAGTTCTGGATCTATTTGTAATTATGTTCATAGATGACATTTTTGTGTACTCTAATAGCAAGGTGGATCATGTGAATTACCTCCGTGTTGTGTTATAGTCCTTGAAAGAGTAGAAATTGTATGCCAAATTCTCAAAATATGAATTCTGGTTGAACGTTGACACTTTTCTGGGTCATATTATTTCTAGTAAGGGGATCATAGTGGATCTGCAAAAGGTTGCACTGGTTAGAATTGGCCAAGACCCATGACTCTAACCAATATTTGGAGCTTCTTGGGTTTAGCTGGTTGTACAAGAAGTTTGTGAAGAGTTTCTCGACCATAGCTGCCCCGTTGACTAAGTTGACTCAAAAGAAGCTAAAGCTCTCTTAGTCAGATGCTTATGAGGGTAGTTTTGAAAAGCTAAAGGATAAGCTAACTTCGGCTTTGATTTTGACTTTGCCGAAAGGCACTAAGGGGTTCGTGGTTTACTGTGATGCATCCCGGGTAGGGCTTGGTGATGTTTTGAAGTAGCATAGTAAGTTGATAGTTTATGCCTATAGAAATTTAAAGGTGTATGAGAGGAATTATCCAACTCATGATTTGAAATTATTAGCTGTGGTATTTGTATTGAAAATCTGGCCTCACTATTTGTATGGAGTGCATGTGGATATCTTCTCTGATCATCAGAGACTGCAGTATGTGTTTACTCAGAAAGAGCTTAACCTTAGGAAAAAGAGATGGCTTGAGATTCTGAATGATTGTGATATGTCTTCACTACCACCCAGGTAAATCTAACGTGGTTGCTGATGCTCTTAGCAGGTTGTCCATAGGGATTTTACGTCACGTAAAAAAAGAGAAGCGAGAGTTGGTGAAGGATATTCACCGCTTGTCTAATATTAGAGTTTGTCTCTTAAACTCTAAGGATAGTAGTGTGTTGGTACGGGAAGTCGTGCAGTCGTCTTTTGATGCAGAGATCAAGGAAAAGCAAAAATTAGATCCTGTCTTGATGAAAATCAAGGGTGATGTAGGTGGGAAAAATATGATGGTATTTAAGGTTAGTGGTGATGGTACCGTATGATATCAAGGAAGGTTATATGTTCCCGATGTCGATGGGTTGCATGAGAGGATCTTGGCGGTGGCGCATGAGTCACGCTATGCTGTTCATCTCAGTTCGACAAAAATATATCATGGCCTCAAGAAGATATATTAGCTGAAGGGTATGAAGAGGAATGTGTCTGATTTTGTGGCCAAGTGTATGATGTGTCAACAATTAAAAGTTAATCACATGAGGCCCAGAGGGTTGTATCAAGAAATTGAGTTACCTGAATGGAAGTGGGAAGTGATCAACTTGGATTTTGTTACTAGTCTTCCTCAATTTTAGAATCAATTTAATTTGATTTGGGTCACCATAGATAGGATGGCAAAGTCAGCTTAGTTTTTGCTAGTGAGGATTAACTTTTTGGTTGAGGATTATGCGAGGTTGTCCCTCCAAGAGATTGTGAAGTTGCATGGGTTACTTGTTTCTATCATCTTTAATAGTGGTACGTTGTTTTCATCTCACTTTTAGCAATCATTTCAAAAAGGGTTGGGGACTAAGGTTAGTCTGTGTAACACCCCAATTTTTTGAACTGGAATGCTACACGGTGCTCATGACCCCGAAGGACCACAAGCTAACCCATGACTGATATTTGTACCTATATACTACATAATATATCATAAAATGCAGAAACATGAACATGAAAGGCCATAAGGTTCGAACTGAATAAACGTCTAATAACAAAATGTCTAAAAAAGGTATAACAATACCAAAACAAGTCATAAATACTTAAAATAATAAGATCTGAATATCTAATCTGACATCTAGTCTGAAAGCCTCTGACTGAACTGAATAAGGAGTTGAAGGAACATATCTCCCACTAACTCCATCTAGCAACTGAATAGTGAATGTAGCAATAATCATATCGTCCTCGAATCAGAAGGACTCACTGCAAACTCTGAACACTGGAATGCTACTGCTGATCTGGAGCTCGTGCCTCTGAACCTATGGTGTAACATAAGAGAAAGCACCATAGCACAAATATGTCAGTACGTCTGAATGTACTGAGTATACGAGTGAGGTAGGCTAAATGCAAAGGGTTATATACATGAACAATGCTAACGAATTTGAACTTAAGAATACATACATGCATAAACAACTATAAATGAACTTGTGATGATACTGACTATTGAGTCTGAATGCTGACGACATGACTTTACTGTTACTGAGGTACTATATAGATTATTGACTATTTCTGACTGTTCAAATTATAAAGAACTGGTTTGAATGACTGTGTCTAATAGTCCTGAAAATAAATACTGGTAACGTGATCTATGACAACTGATACAGCTGATATAACTGTAATGATGTGACTAATCGATATAACCGATACTGAGCAACTGTATCTAAAAGTTTAAGTTCTGATGGAACTATCTGAGTTCTATTCTTATTGGAGTAACTAAATCTGAGATCAGTCCTATCTAGCGGGTGATCATGAGTATACTGATAATAAGGATGATTTGACTTAGTCTGAGATCAGTCCTATCTAACGGGTGATCTTTAAATCTAATGATTTTGATACTGATTAATCATAGTTGAGATCAGTCCTATCTAATGGGTGATCTTGAAGTCTATTTATAATGATAAGCATTGACTGTATCTAAGAGTACTAAATCTGTACTACTAAGCTGAGTTGACTGTGTCTGAAAGCCTTGATTCTATAACTGAAACTGTGAGATGCATTCATCTAACCGACATGCCCCAATCTAAGCTGACTGGGGTCTAATCTCTGCCCTAACTAGAAGGGTGTCAGTACTGCGCCACCAGTAAAGACATCTGTTGTGGAGTCAGTCCTAATCTAGTGAGTGACTCCTAGGATCAGTCCTATACATATAAATGTGCTAACGGGTGACCCCTGAGTATGTCAGTCCTATCTAACGGGTGACATCTCGTACCTACGCTGGCAACGTAGTTTTGGAACTTAAGGATTGCTTCTAGGGATATCAGTCCTATTCTAGCAGGTGAGCCCCCATCCCTAGGTTTGCTCAGTGCTGAATCCTACTCCCATCTGAAAGACACTGAACTAAATAACTGGGCTGAACTAAATAACTTAACTGAACTGATTTGTTAAACTGATACTGATTAACTGAACTAATACTAGTGGTATTGTTTAGTGGAGCTAAAATTGAGTTTACTGGATTTCGATGATGGACGAAATGTAATAAGTTCTGAGGACTGATTAAGAGTACTGAAGTTATTGAGATTTACTATGATTACTGAGGTTACTGAGCACTGAGATTACTGAGAATACTGAACTACTGAGATTACTGAGTTTTCCTGAGTCACATGATTGACTGATTTCTATAATTCATGGCTTGACTGAGAGTATCGTGAAAACATGACATGGCTCTAGGCACACAGCTATATTTTTCGGGTACAAGTACCCCCAGGACTCGATGGAAGGAAACTAACGCACATGACTGACTTGATCATAAGAGTAGAGTCCATAATCCACAATATCATAAATAAGGGATTTCATGCTAAGCATGGTTCTCAACAATCTATTTCATGGAAAGGAATTTCATACAACATGCATATACTTGCATAGCTTTCAATATCATGCTCATTACATATTACAACCACAATCCACAATATCATAACTTGGGGAATTTCATGAAGTACATGGGTATTCTACATCTTGTACATGAGTGGGTTTTGCAAGTAAGTATAGCATAATTCCATAAGACTAGTTCATGAGTAATCCAACAGTGTTCATAAGACACATTATCAACATGGATGACATTGAATCATAGAGGCCTATCATGAATCCTTCACTTAGTCACAATTTAGTTATAATGCATTATTTCTAGTCTCTTAGGTATTTTATCAAACACCTTACATGCACTCTTTAAGGCATAGGTGTATTCACAAACTTACACCACTTTAATCCACCCAAATTCATGGGTTCCATTTATATGATCACAATCTTCCTGGAAGTTCATCAAATTCCCACTCTATAACACAAACCACAAATAACAACATGAATACAACCATATCACCACAAAACATTCATGATTTTGTTATCAAAGATTGATTCTTAAACTTCACGAATGAAAGGAATTCGTGGATGAACACTACGCATACCTTAATGGCGATGAAATTGTTGAAAGATTGGACCTTCAAGCTTGATTATGCAACCCTAGTAGTTTTTCTCCTTCTTGTGCTCTTGGATAATGAACTTAAGATGTTAATAGGGTTGTAATGTGATTAGAAGCTATAAATTTGGTGAGTTAAGTATTGGGACATGTAAGAAGTGTTAAAAGACTTAATTATCCTCAAAATAACTCAAAAAAGTGTTTTTCATGGCTGAAATCATAAGTATGTGTCGCACACCTCATCGCACATGCTAAGGTGTGCACCGCACATCCTATCGCATAAGCTAAGGTGTACGTCACACATGCTATTGTACACTTGAGGGTGTGCGCCGCACAACCTATCGCACACTTTTTCCAGTAGCCATGTGAGATTATTTATACGTCGCACTCCTACTTTGCAGGGCCATAACTTCTTGCTTGGGTGTTGGATTTTTATAAAATTAGAATCTTTGGAAAGCTAATTCGATTCTCTATAATTTTGTGGGTCTAAATCTTCCAAAATTTCACATATAAATCAAGTTATCCTCATTCAAAGGTCACTCTTATGGAATCACACACTAAAACTTGATGGATCCAAAAGCTATTAGCTTGCCTTACTCTGAGTGACTCACACGAGCATGCTTAACACATCATAAGCTATCTTATCACTAGGATACTCATTGTAAATCATGTACCTAAATATGAATCATAGGATATGAGGTTTCATACATAGGAGAACTGATTTATTTCTTAGCTTGAAAACATACGGGGTATTACAATCTATCACGACCCAAGCTGAGGCCCTGGCCGTGATGGGCATCCTGAAACACACAGGCCTGAGATACCCCTATCTCTGCCCAACCCACTAGCGATATTATCCGCTCTGGGCCTAGGCCCACACTGCTTTAAAATATGTCACTAGGTAGTAAGGCTTTATCACTTATATACCCTGCATCCCTCCTGTGTTTTGTCGATGTGGGACTCTTTCCTAAGTTAGGGTGTTACGTACACCCCTCTTACGGACTGAGCTTCCTCGTTGAGGTTTGCCCCACCGAATAGGATTTTCCTAGACTCAGGACTGAGGTTTTCCTCGCCTTACCAAGATTTTCCTACACTCAGTTTGAACTATGGCTCACATCGATAGGGATGACACAGGAGTGGCTTTGATACTATTTTGTCACAACCCGAGTTGAGTCCCTGGCTGTTACGGGCATCCCAAACCATATAGGCTCGAGATACCCATGTCTCTACCCAACCCACTAGTGATATTGTCCGCTCTGGGCTTAGGCCCACATGGCTTTAAAATACGTCACTAGGGAGTAAGGCTTTCTTACTTATATACCCATCATGCCTCCTATGTTTTACCGATGTGGGACTCCTTCCTAAGTTATGGTGTTACAGTCTGAGTACTACTTTTTACTCGCAAATGGATGGGTAAGAAAAGAGGACTATTTCGATGTTGGAGGATATGCTTCATGCGTATGTGATTGACTATAGTGGTAGTTGGGTTGGGCATCTACCTCTTGTAGAGTTTTCTTTCAATTATAGTTACCATTCTAGTAATGGGATAGTCCTATTTGAGGCATTGTATGATAGGAGGTGTAGATCTCTTATTGGGTGGTTCGAGCTTGGTGAGGCAGATATTTTTAGTCCAAACTTGGTTTATCAGGCTATGGAGAATGTGAAGGTTATTCAAGATAAGCTTAAGGCAGCCTAAAGTTGCCAAAAGTCCTATTTGGATGTAGGACGTAGGGACTTAGAGTTTGAGGTTGGGGATAGGGTATTCCTAAAGGTGTCTCCCATAAAGGGAGTGATGTAGTTTGGGAAGAAAGGAAAGCTCAATAGTCCTTATGTGATTTTGAGAAGGGTTGGTAATATTGCATATCAATTAGAGTTGCCTTCTAGTTTAAGCTCTATTCATCCGGTGTTCCATGTATCTATGTTAAGAAAATATGTTGGTGATCCTTCTTAAGTGGTGCCTATCGAGGATATTGGTATTTTAGATTCTCTATCCTATGAGGAGATCCCGATTAAGATCTTGGATCATCAGGTTCGTTGGTTACGAACCAAGGATATGGCCTCGATAAATGTTCTATGGAGGAACCACAAGGTGGAAGAGGCTACTTGGGAAGAGAAAGAGGACTTGAAGTCCAAGTACCAGCATTTGTTTTCTAATTCGGATATTCGTGCTTAAGGTATGTGTTCTTCATAACATCCTTGCTTTCTAGTTTTTGATTAAATAAAAGGTTGATTTCCATACATTGTGTTTTCTAACTTGGTTAAAGGTCGAAATGGGGGTATTGGGATATAAATCGTGATTTTACTGTCTTGTCCATTGTTCGGGGGACTAATGATCCAAGTGGGGGAGAATTGAAACACCCTGGGTTCTGGTCCTTAGAAATTTCCTGAGTTTTGAAATCTCTCCATCATACGACTAGGGGTACTTATCATATGATAGGGTATGATTTAGGGTCCTCAACTCGTTTGTTGATCGGTGAAGTTTGGTTGGTTTCTATCCAAGGTACGAATGGATTATACCAGTCATATGTTAGGGTACTAGTAGTATGATGCTAAATTGTATGATGCCCCAAGTCTAGCCTAGAGGATTCTATTCTGCCTAAGGTACAATTCTAGGGTACTTGTAGTAATCTTGGGTACGAATTGGCCTTGGTGGTTGTATGTTGGAAAGTGTTGGGGTCCAAGGGATTCTTATGGTATGAGTGATGGGTACCACTCATATGGTATGGTACGGTTCGGAGGAGGGGCATACCTTCCTACGGGAATTTTATACAGTTTAAGTTAAAGGTAATCTGGATATTTCCCCTCTTAAACTCTCATAACCCCACAACTTAAAACACTATTGGGACATTATTTATACTATTATTCTAAGTTTAAAACACTCTCAAATTCTCTCAAGGATCTTGGGTCAAAGAAGGCTACGGTTTTCTTCAAGGTTGTTAATCTGGGGCTTACAAGGGTGGTTTCTCTTGGTCTTCTTCATAATATAAGGCATATTACTCCTCCCTTATTGTTAGTTCAACTAAAGTCATTATTTAATGTATGGTTTTCATGGCATAATTGTGGTATAGTTTTGGGTTTTGAATTATATGTAGGGGTTTTTTGTTATAAATGATTTGGTTATGGTTTTCCCATGTTTTTACTTATGGTTTTTATGTTATAATGGTGGTTTGAATATGTGGTTGCATGAGAATGGTTAATTGGTACTTGATTTTGGTTTGGGAAACTATATGCCCTCAACATGTTTGATAAAATTCCTAGGAGAATGATTTTATTACATTGTTGAACTTTTATTGAAAACTTTGCATGGTATTAATGGAACCCTAAATTGGTTTGGATGGTTTTAAATGGCTAAATGGTAATGTCTTGGTGTTCATAGTTATGGTTTAATTTAAGCCTTATGGGATACATGGGAAACCCCCAAGCAAGCAAAATAATGAACTACTTGTAGGTTACATGGGAATCCCCCAAGTAAACTTAATGATAATGAAATCTCTGGGTACATGGTAATCCCTTCCTTAAAAATATTGGCTAAGGACATTATTTTTAAGCTATAGTCGGTATGATGATACCACTTCGTATTGCCTTGGTTAATAATATATGGAATTTGTGGTTTGGTTGTGTGCTAATTGTTTTAATTGGGAAATAATGGCGGGTTGTGATAGATAACCGTGAAGGTGTGAGTTCAATGGACGGACACTAAAAACTCATATTTGCCAACATGAGGATTAGTCATACAGACTACATACTATGTTTATGGGGTACACAAAAATCCCCTAAGTTACATTGTATATATGTATCATGGAGAGTGAAGGGTGCATAGGAATCATCTACTTCTATGGTATCTTCGGTTCGTGCGACTACATGCATCAGGGCCTATTCAGGGAGGTAACACTGAACCCATATAGGCCGTGGGTAGTTCTAGGACGGTTAAGCTACACATACCCATGTTAATGGTTTTAAAGGTATGCTAAACCCGATTCCCTTTTTCCGGCATGTATATATATATATATGGTTGTGAATACATATAGTTGTTTACTTGGTTTTAAATATTGGTATTATTTTATCCTTATCTTGAGTACTTGATAGAGTTCTCCCGCTAACCTGTCTTCAGGCGGATGTATACCCATGCAATGTAGGAACCAACCATTCTACTCCACCTGCTTAGTGATCAAATTCGGGATCAGCTTGTATTAGATTGAAGTGGTGAGCTTCCATACTCCAGAAGACTCCATATCATGTCATAGATTTCCTTACACATTTTGGTCATTTTATAGACTTAGGTTTTGGCTATGGTCGGGGCATGTACGGATCGGATATTGTTTTACTTTTGGATAGAGGCTTTGTAGAACTACTATGGGTTGGTATGGGCGGTGTTGGTATTGGTGTCAGCCTTGGCATTGGTATTGGTATTGGGGCTGACTGTATTTGATTTATGATTGTTCCATTTTGTTTTAGATTATATATATATATATATATATATATATATATATATATATATATTTGGAGCTCATCTGATATATGATGTAGGGCGGTTATGGTGGGGTATTGGGGGTGGTCTCCAGTCCCAGTTGGGCTTGAGGCACCCGACACGACTAGGTCCTGTTTTGGGTTGTGTCACAAATGCTTAATACCTACCTCCAATTGTCAACATAGTGAGAATAAGAAATAGACAGAATGAAAAAATTAAATAAGAATTAACAAGCCAAAGTCGACCAAACATAGATTTTTGAATCCATTACATACAAAAATACAATAAAAAACAAAACATACATTAGGTTTCTCCCTTAGGTAGATCCGATATAATAAAACAAAATACATACGCTAAAAGAAAAAACTTAACCTAATTATTATCATTTATTATTATTATTATTGTCGACCGGCTAATCGTCATCCGACAGCAGGAGGGCCCTCCTCAGCCTTACTCTCATGGCACCCAACTTCCACTGGAGTTAATGAATCTACCTTTCAAATTTTTGTAAGGAGTCGCATAGGATCACCCTGTCCTAATCCAGATCAGTCATATCTAGAAGTGGAGTAGACAGAACGAGTAAGGAGGGACCTATTTATAGAGGATTGAATTTGAATAGGTTAGTGAAAAAGTCATGACTATTCACCTCTTTTTTAATAATTACATTCCTTAATTAAATAAAACTGATGACTTTTCTATTATGTAAATTAAAATAATGGATTGAAATATAACATTTTATCTTTATTTTATTTAGAAAAGAAAATTACTTTAAAATAAATCCAACAAATTGGTAATCTGTTGCAAAATATATTCAATTTTTTTGATAATTTGCAACATATTGGCAATCTATTGTAAGAGATGTATATATATGTTTAATTATTTCCAACAGATAAGTAATCTGTTGCAATATATTGATCATCTGTTGTAACAAATCTCTATAATTGTTTGATAATTTTAACAGATATGCCATCTACTGCAATGAGTTAGCTATTTGTTTATTCAACTTAAGCCATAGATGGGGTAGGAGGAATAAGGTGTGTGCAGATGGGTGAATCCACTTTCATGTGTGGGAGTTTTATATTACTGATAAGGATCGTGACAACACACATAAAGTACAATGATTTGTAAATGTAGTTTTTAACCGATTACGCATTGATCATTCAAATAAGATCTTGAATTATCCAGTTAAGTTTGATATGTTCGAATTGATAAGGTTGAGGGATCATGAAGATGGTGCCGATACCCTGTTATGATTTAATGATGGTTGTTGCTCATGTTTATGCGAGTCATGTTTTGAGAAGGGATCAATATTTGGTGGCGTTGCAGAGATCCAATAGCGATTAGACTGACTTTAATGGTGCAATGGAATTTTTAAAGGCCTTCGAAGCCTCCCATTGCAGGAAACAAGAACGGAAAACCAATAGAATTTCCCCTGGCCTAAATTTATATGGATGGGTTGTTCGAGAAGATGATTATACGCCAGAAAGAGCCATAGGAGAATATCTGTGAGCAAAGAGGAGTTAATGAAAGACTATATCATCTGAGACCTTATTGAAGATGAAACATAGGGTAGAAAGCAAGGAAATTCTAGCGAATTTGACCGATGAAATTGACTTAAAACATGAGAAATCTGAATCAAATACAGATATGTAAGTGTATCCAAAAATAAAAATCTGCCAGTCGTCTCTCTCAAAGAAAAATAGCAAAGTAGACTGCAATTGGACACTTTGCTAGGGAACTTCGACTAGTTAGCGTGGTCAAAATGATCACCTCTAAAGAAAATAACAAAATACCAAGGAAACAGCTTTGCAGGCACCAAGGGTAGAAATGATGTATAGTAAAGAATGAAACTTGCACCAAGAACTTCTCAAGTTAAAATAAGGAATCAAGCCAATGCGGTAATTTGTGAATTTTAACTTGCATCTCATGCCTTCTGTTTGTGGTTCTGATCATGTCAATAGCGGTGAAAACAAAAAGGTATAAAGTTAGGCAGAAATCTCAAGCCTCTTTTTTAATGCAAATGACGTGATCAAAACCACAAAATGAATGTCTAGGATTCAAGTGTAACTTCTAAAATTACCGTGTTGGCTTGATTCCTTATTTCAACTTCAAAAGTTCTTGGTGCAAGTTTCATTCTTTAGTATACATCATTTCAACCCTCGGTGCCTGCAAAGCTACTTCCATGTTATTCTGTTATTTTCTCTGGAGGTGATCATTCTGACTATACTAACTAGTCCCAGCTCCCTAGCAAAGTGGCCAGCTGTTGTCCACTTTACCATTTTTGTTTGAGAAGACGACTGCCGAATTTTCATTTTTGGATACATTTCAATTTGCTCCTCATTCAAAATTTTCATGTTTTAAGTCAATTTCATCGTCCAGATTTGCTACAAGTTCCTTGGTACCCTGTGTTTCTTCTTTAATAAGGTTTGAGGTGATATAATCTTTATCAACTCCCATTTCCCTCCCAGGTATTCTTCTACCATACCTTATGTTGTATAATCATCACCTCGAGCAACCTAATCATATAAATTTGGGCTAGGAAAAAAACTATATTGATTTTCGTTCTTGGTTGCAGCAGTGTGACACTTCAGAGGCCTTTCAAAAGTTCACTGAACCCTTAAAATCATTCCAATCATTATCGAATCTTTTTACAATACAATGCCACCAAAACTTAATCCCTTCACCAAACTTGACAAATAAACATTTGCAAAACCATCATTAAATTGTAACAGGATATCGACACCACCTAAAAGGTCCCTCAGCCTTATCAGTTCGGACCTATCAAACTTAACTTTAAAGTTGCAGATATCTTGTTTGAATGATTAATGCCTAATAGATAAAAAAAATTCATCCACAAAATTAGTGTACTCTATGTTTGTTTTCACGATAATATAATTAGTAATACATACCTCCCACTTATGAAGTTGTTCTATCTGCAAGCAGCTTATTCCTCCAAACCTATCTTTACTCTAGCCTTTTATTTTGGTTGGGCAAAAGTTGATCCACTATCACTTTCTTTTATCTACAAACAAGAGAAAAATAATTGATGTCAAACTAGAGAAGAACAAAAAGAACATTACCATTGATGTCTGCATAATTTTGAAAAAAGTAACACAAAATTCAATAAATACAACACATTACAACGAGCATTCCAATAGATTATCCATCTATTGCAACTAATTACCCATTTATTCGACAGATAATCCATCTATTTCAACAGGTGAAACATCTGTTGCAACAGGTGGCCGACTTGTTTCAACAAATGGGTTATCTATTGGAATAAATCAAACCAGCCTTGTTACTGGTTTGATTTATTCCAATAGGTGTCCCATCTATTACAATAGATGGGTCATTTATTGTAAAACCTATTTTAATATCTTCCATCATATGTCCAAACAACATCAACAACAACATCAATAAAAAATAAACAACACCATATGTTCCAACACCATTAAAAACACCAACAAGACATGTTCCGACACCACCACTACCAACAACAACATCAACAACAAAGAAATAAATAAAACACAAACAAAAAATAATAATACTACTAACAAGGCCTTCTAAGTTCTACCAATAGATAACTTTTTTCACATATTTTAATAAAAACAACATTTCATTCATTTTAGACTTTAAAGACACCTTTTCTTAAATTTTTTCAATAAGTAGGATATGAGAATGGGTAAATAAATAAAAATAACAAATGTAAATAACATGCAAACAAGAAGACGAGAAGATAGAAGCAATAGTGAACCATACCTGCCATGTCAAAAGCAAAGGGATCAAAACACCAATTTCAGTTAAGAAAAGTTATAAACCAGTTGAGATCTGAAAGGATCCTCAGGCGAAAGAGGGGAGAAAAGAGAGGAAAAATAGGATACGGTTAGGATTACTCTAAAGAGGGGATAAAGAGAAAGAGAAAGAGAAAGAAGAGAGATGAATTATTTTATGGCCAAAGGAGAGATAATTCTAGAGATGAGTTCAAATATTCATTAAATTAATAATCCATGGTGGTGAAACTATTTGAGGAGAATGAGGATACGGTGATAGTGACATTCAAAAGATAAGATAAGACAACTCAAGGAGGTGATTTTTGAATTATCCAACAAAATTTTTTACCTCATTAGTATTTTTTTATTTATTTCAGACAAAAAATAACTTTAAAATAAAAAAAATCTTAAAATAGATAAGTCATATGTTAAAACAGATGTCTACATCTTTTTGAAAATTTTCAATAGATCAGTCATCTATCACAACATATGGCAATATTTATTTGTTAATTTCCAATAAATAATTCATCTGTTACACAGTTATCATTATCTGTTTGATAATTTTCAATGAATAAGTGATCTATTGTAAAAATTTGTCATTATCTGTTAGATAATAACCAACAGATATGTTATCTATTGTAATAGATTAAACATCTATTTTAATAGATATCTATGATTATTTGATAATTTTCAACAGATATGTCATCTGTTTCAATAGATTAGACCTCTATTTATTCATATCGTTATTATTTGAAATATTATTATTGATTTAGCTAGAATTAGAGATGGTTTGATAGGATCAACTATAATTTCAATTGAGTCGCTACAATTGCACGATGTTGGAGTTACGTTCGTCCTGACCTAACTCGTCGACCGATCAATTTGAGTTAAAATGATTCATATCCAACCATTATTTGAAATATCAAAATTGATTTAGCTAGAATTAGGAATGAGTTGATAGGGTCAACAACAATTTCAATTAAGTCATTACAATTACATGATGTTTGAGTTACGTTCATCCTGAACCGGGTCATCGACTGATCAATTTGAGTTAAAATAATTAATATCCAACCATTGTTTAAAATATCTAAATTAATTTAGTTAGAATTAGGTTTGGGTTAAAAGGGTAAACTACAATTTCAATTGAGTCATTGTAATTGCATGATGTTGGAGTTGCGTTCGTCCTGACCTGAGTCATCGACTGATCAATTTGAGTTGGAACGATTTATATCAAGCTATTGTTTGAAATGTTATTATTGATTTATTTAAAATTAGGGATGGGTTTATAGGGCCAACTACAATTTCAATTGAGTCATTGCAATTACAGAATATTGGGGTTACGTTCGTCCTAACCTGAGTTATCAACTGATCAATTTAAGTTGAAATGATTCACATTAAAGTGTCATTTGAAATATTATTAAATTCATAAATGTTCCAATTGAACTTAATATAATTTATTATGATGAAACAATTAAAGTTTATCTCTTTTAAAAAATTAATTATGATCAACTTAGACCAAATTAACATTTTTAAAACTTGTCATTCTTTTCTAAAATACAAATCAACCTATACAAATTATCCATTTGTGGAAAAAACATTTCATTATTTTAAATCTTGAGTTTTTGCTCTTTTCTTTCTCTCTCAACAATACAAACAACAACTACTCAACATATTGTTAAACCCTTCACAGCAGATCGATTTTCTTTCCATTTCTAACCATATAGTTGTTATTTTGACTTTATTCTTGCTTGTATCCATCATTTTCTCTGTCTTTGTAGGCAATAGAGTTCGATAAGAGTTCTACATTTGTTTTTTTCTAAAAATTAGGGCTTTTTAATTAATGATTAAAAATAAGACTTGTAGTTGTATTATCTTTGAGAATAGGTTAACAATTTTGAGTTTTGATGCTAAAAATATAGAAAGAACATGAGAAAATCCTAGTTTTTATGGTAGTATTACGTTAATTATTATGGTATTATTAGATAGTATTGGTGGTGGTTTTGGTGGTCTTGGTGTGGTGTTGGTGATCTTGGTGTAGTGCTAGTGGTCTTGGTGGTTTTGGTGGTGGTAGTGGTGATCTTAGTGTTGGTATTGGTGGTATTAGTGGTGGTATTGGTATTGGTGGTGGTCTAGGTGGTGGCATTGGTATTGGTGTTGGTGGTATT
Organism: Capsicum annuum; assembly: GCF_002878395.1. Taxonomy (NCBI): domain Eukaryota; kingdom Viridiplantae; phylum Streptophyta; class Magnoliopsida; order Solanales; family Solanaceae; genus Capsicum; species Capsicum annuum. Next base: position 58,086,261 of record NC_061120.1, on the reverse strand, counting down.
GGAGGTGGTGTTTGTGGTCTTGGTATTAGTATTGGTGGCATTGGTAGTGGTGTTGGCGGTGGTATTGGTGGTGTTGGTGGTGTTGGTAGTATTGGTGATATTAGTGGTGGTATTGGTGGTGGAGGTGGTAGTCTTGATGGTGTTAATAGTGGCATTAGTGGTATTAATGTTGGTGGTGGTAGTTGTATTAGTGGTATTGGTAGTGGTATTTGTGGTTATGATAGTGGTGTTGGTGGTGGTGGTGGTGGTACTATTAGTGGCATTGGTGGTGCTGTTGGTGGTGGTGGTGGTGGTCCATCTGTTGCAATAGGTTGAACATCTATTGGGAGATTAAACATAGGTCTTCAAATAGAATCCACATCTATTGCAACAAATATTTCAGCTGTTGGCATAAAACAAACCAGTAGCGAGACTATTTTGATCTGATCCATCAGGTTGTTCATCTATTGCAACAGGTTATGCATCTGTCATAACAGATGATTCATCTATTCCAACTGATAGGTTAACTATTAGAATATTTTTTTGTAATGTGGAGTATAAAAAATTATTAAAATTTGTCTTACCTTTTTTTAACAATTATGCAGACATCAATTGTAATATATTTTTTTTATTTGTTGTTAGTAGTTAAAAGATGTCTCCCAAAAGAAAAAAAACGGAAAGTGGATCAACTTCTGACCACCTAACAAAAAAGGTTAGAGTACAGATAGATTCAGAGGAACTTTCTGAACAATCTCAGTCAGGGAAATGTGAAGTTGAGGAAAGTTATGAAAACGATGTTGAGGGAGTTAGAGAAGGGTATGTAAAGGCTGGTGAGGATAATAAAAATGAGGAGGAGGAAGAATAAGATGAACAAGAAGTTGAGAAAGTAGAAAATAAGAAAGATGATGATCAACATGATGATAATGCATCACCAATGGGGCATTAAGATTGAAATCCCAGCATGATCTTATTAAAGCTATTAGTATTGACAGGTTTAAAGTTGAGATACTGATGGATAACCCTGCAGAACTAACTGATGATTTTGTAGTTAAATCTCAGTTGGGAAAACCTTTTGATGAATTTAGGAATACTATGAAGAAGGAATAACTAGAGAAATTTTTTAAGAAGAGCTGCTTTGGAAACTTTCTTGGCCTGCCAGAGAAAAATAATGCTTGTTTCCAAATAAGCATGGTCTATGGTCTTCTCAAGCACAGGATCAAGTACGTGGAGGATAATAAAGATTTGAAGGAGAGAGGAAAAAAGATGGATGAAATTTAGATCAATTATTGTGGCATGTCGATTTGTTTTGGCATGAAAGAGTTTGCCATAGTGACAGGCTTGAGATGCGATCATCCAAAAGAACCTCTCATCAAGTAAATATCCTGCAAAAAGTCTAAGGCAAGCAGGACAACCAAACCAGCATCATCAAATAAAGACAAGGCATTGTCTAAACGACTATCCACCAAAATCAACAAATGCAAGGAAAAAATAGACAGGTTTTGGACATTGCTGGATGTGGCTACAGAGCCATGATGTTGTTAGAAGATCTCGAGGATAAATCCATACCAAAAAAGTACAAGGAGCAATTGTGCTTAGTTTGGTTTACCTATTCCATTATATTGGCAAAAGATGTCTACAAAGTCATAGAAGATGATTTATTGGAGCTTGCTGAGGATATTGAGAAATTCAATAATTATCCCTAGGGATATGACAGCTACAAGCTGACTGTCAAATATTTATTGACAAAGCTATCCCCAAAAACAATCGCCTTGTACAGATTTTCTTGGGCTTTCATAGTAAATATAATCACTATTTGTATACTCTTGTATTAGTTTATATTGAATAATTATTATGACTTTTTTGGTTTGTTTCTTGTTTACATTTTTTAGGCTTGGGAATTTAAAGTCATTCCTCCCTTCGAAAGTAGGTCAAGGATTACCCAAATGAGGTGTCTCATCCAAGGATCCTTAGGTGGTTAGTTGCAAAGAGCAACACAAGAATTAAGGAGGTTGATCTCTTTAACCCTCAGGATGATGCAGTAAGTCTTCTTTCAACTAAAATAATTTAATTCAAAGAAAGATATTGAAACAGATGATTCATATATTGCAATAGATTGAATTTATTGTAATATATCTTAATAGATTACCCATTTGGTACAACAGATTAGAATTCTGTTACAATAAATTAGTCATTTTTTGCAATAGATTACCCATTTATTTCTTTGGTTCTTTGAACCGAACTCAACAGATTACTCATCTACTGTAACTTATGCAATAGATGGGTAATCTGATGTAATAGATGGTTAATCGGTTACCATATATGAATCATCTATTGCATAAGTTGTCTGTGTTAATATATTTCCCAACTGGCTGCAAATTATTATTTGATTTAAACGTATCTACCCTTTTTAGGTTGTGCATCCATGGATCATACCCACCAACAAGAGTTGGAGATGACTTTTTTTTATACTCTAGGTCTTTTTGATACAATAACAGACCCAATAGTGGAGTTAATAAAGAAGGAATTAGCTGGAGCAACAATAAGAAGAGCAGTTCGGCAAGGTTAGCCTAATGTTGAGGCTCTTCATGACCAACCTATTACAATAGATCCGAGTACTGCTTCTGGGGGTGTTGCGAGTGGCATTGTTCATATTGGTGGTAGCCATGCTGATGCTGATTCCAATCATGATAATGAGCATGTTGATGCTCAAGAAAAAATAAATATGTTTGAAATTACCCCTTAATTGGTCCCTCTCACCCTTACACCGGTCCCTCTCACCCATACAGTAGTCCCCCTCACCTCTCTTCACCCTTATGATCTCATTGCAAATGTAAAGACTGCATGGACAGGGATGATAAACTCTTTGAAAGAATAGATCCTATTGCTAAATTTTTTGAGGAATTGAAATCCAAGAGGGGTGTCATACCATCCAAAAAGGCGAGTGAGCCATAAACTCCTACAGTTCAGGTTAGGAAGAAGAAAAAAATAATTAGACATATACTCTCAATTATCAAACCAAAAAAATTACAACTCCTCCTCCTCCAAAAGTTGTTAAAGTTCAGGGGACATTGAAGAATGTGGACATATACGTGGAACTTAACACCAAATAGAATGTTATTTATGAAAGACCATAAATTCCAAGCAACCACAAAAACCTTCACCATGAATACCTCCCCCCCCCCCAAGACTTCAAGAAGATGGCAGATATGGACGTGTGGTATGTGGACATAGTAAGTTTACTTTTCCTAACCTAGCCTTCTAATCTAATCCATGAAGAAGAAGTTATGCATCAAATATGTCATCTATTACAATGGTTGGGTATTCTGGTGCAACTGGTGGTGGTTTTGTTGCATAAGTTGCATTAGATGGTTAGTTTGTTAATAGATTCAGAGAACCTTGTGCAATAGATGGTTCATCCATTGCATCTTTCCACTTTGTTTTTCTTTTTTAAAATTACTAACCTATTTAAAAATTGTCTTCTTATATCACAGTATGTTAATGAAATTCTCTGCCTCATGAGGGGTAGGCAATTAGCCTACCTAGATGCTTATGATGCTGGCGATAGGATAATGGACCTCAACTTCTACAATAATTTCAAGGATAGGTACGATGAGCTCATTTAGCTAGTGTCAACTCCCGGTGTCCTGGGATTTAATTCATTAGTTTCTGGGATCGAATGGGATAAAGATATGATTAATTATGTTAGAAGGAAGAGGCCATATCCACACGACAAGGACTGGACCAAAGCAAAGAGGATTTTTGTAATCATGAACGTGGAGAAAAATTATTTTTTGACTTTTGAGATACTTCTTGGAGAGGGAATGATGAAAGTTTATGACTGCAACTTGCCTATCTTCGATGAGGCAAAATTTTTTACCAAGATGCAGCCACTGTTGGCATTGTTCCTCAACTTGTTGAGGTGGAGTAGACTCATGAATTATTTGTCAGCGAAAGTGTTGAAACAAACATGGGATTTTGAATGTCGAAACAAGGGCAAGAACCTTCCAAAAAATGAAACTGGTGTCGCATGTGGGTCGTATGCGCTTGCACACATCGAACATTTACTAACAGACATAAAAATGTTCAACTCAACGACCTTTCTATACGATAACACTGTGGAAAGAATGTAAGAGGTCTGGGATTATGGGGTACTAACTAAATGCTTGGAGCTTGTGTATAAAAAAGAAGATATGTAAATACAAACACCATGACAATTTCTATTTCATGACAAACTTTTATATTTGATGAAAATTAGATTTTTTTAATGCAGCAAATTATCTATCTGTTGTAACAGATAGTCTATTTGTTGCATTGGTTGGTCATCTTCTGCATTATACAGATGTTTATATCTACGTCTATCTGTTACAACAGATAGGTCATCTATTGGAAGAAATCAAAATAGTAGGAAGACCTGTTTGATAATTTCCAACAGATGACCTACATGTTGCAACATATGTCTAAATCTGTTTGATAATTTCCAATAGATATATCGTTTGTTGCAACATATACATTATCTGTTGCAATATTTGAATCTAGTATTTCATTTCAATAAACAAGTTCAAATCTAAGAATAACATAGACAAAATAAAATAAACTGATGTCTTCAGAAATTACATAAAATAAATCAACAAATAAATAAAATATAAAAAAATTATTATCGGTACAAATGATCTACTCAACAAATAAATCAACAATTTCAGTTTTGGTGCCAAAAATTCCTAAGGAGTGGTTATTACTTTGACAGACTCCTGCTATATAGATCTAATCAATATGGGCAAGTTGTTGCTTTGGTCGTCATAGATATTTAATGTCGATTGCGTATGGTTTCTAAGCTTTCGCTTCTCTGTATTTCCATAAAAGAGGAGCATTTTGTTTTATGGAGTAATCCGGCATCAAGTTCATCATTTGGTACTTGTAATCCATCGCTCAAATACTAGGCGTAAGCGGCAATAAAAAGACTGCAATTCCTGCATTTGTAGAAATCAGATAATCCATACCTTTCAATTAATATAATCATTGTGAAATTTATGCAATAAAACTAAATCATGATACTTGATTGATACTTAAAGGATACCAATGGGTTATTGAGCAATTCCTTCAACATATTCTACATTAAATGAATTACCAATTTTATCCCGGTATGTTTCAATCGTCGATCAATTAGTATGAACCTTTTGGTCCAAAAAGCCACTTTATTCCAAGGTAAGTGAAAAATATTTTAGCCAAATTTTGTGTCTCAGATGATGGCCCAGAACGTCTTCTTTTCGATATCAAGTCATTAACTTGGATGTGACTCTCTTTTAGAACGACAACAGCCTACACCCAATGGAATTCATCAATGAAATTGATTGGAATATACACTTCATTGACAAAATGCCAAGTTATGTCAGTTGGAATGCTAAAACATTTGATGTTGTTGATTAAGCATTCCTCATTTTGAAAAACTTCCGATTGTTGTTGACAATGCCTATCGTAGGCATTGTTTATGTAAACTTTGTACAAACAATTGCCTGTGGTGTATCTGTATTGTTATTGTGTTTGCAACTTGGGCTTCTTTTGGAGATAGTAAAAAATGATATCGATATGTTGGGCATATTATCAAAATTTTCAGATTACGTGACAATCAAATTGATACACATATATAGTTAGATAAAGTATTAATAGTAAGATGTATGACATTTAAACCTCATCATTACAAAAAGTTTTGGGCTATGACATCAAATATAATCAATTCTCCCTTCTGGGATGTTCAACAACAAAGTCGAACATATCAAAATCAAGACCCGATTTACTTTGTAGTGTTTGTCATTTTATTTTCTGCATGATTTATATGTGTTACTATCATATTTTTATAACAAAAATTATATAAATCAATATCTTTAAAAATGATTCATGTACCTGCCGGCATGAAGCTTTAACAGCCTATTATTAATCCATTCTGAATAGTTGTTGATCAACTTTATTCATTTTTTTGGAACCTTGTTCGAGATGTTGAACCCTTCAAATGGGTAATTCTTTCATTCTTCCGGACTGAGGGGCTTCACTTTTTCTTCATCTTTAGAAGAATTTGATGGATTATCAATTGTGATATTATGTTGTTCAGCAGTAGCTTCTACTATGACATCCACCTGGAAAGCCAGAATTGTCAGTGCTAATCACAGATTATCATACTAGTCTTCCTCCTATTTTAAATTGTACCCACAGATTAACGATCTGTTGCAATAGATGGATCATATTTTGGAGGAAATTAAAATAGGAGAAAGACTAGTATGATAATTTCCAACAGATGATCTATCTGTTGCAACATATAACTCATCTATTTGGACAGACTAAAACAGTAGGAAGTCTTGATTTAATTTGTCCCAACAGATGACCTATTTGTTGCAGTAAATAAGTCATCTATTGGTACAAATTAAAATAGTAGAAAGACCTGGTTAATTTGCTAAAATAGACGAGGCATATGTTGCAACAGATAATGCGTCTAATGCAACAAATTAGTCAACTGTCGCAATAGATGCATATATTTATTTGATAATTTTCAGCAGATGTGTCATCCATTGAAACAAATGTGTAGTTTGTTTGTTTGTTGGAACATATGATACTCCCTCCGTCCCAAATTTCCTAATTTGATCTCTCATTTTACTTGTTTTTTCTCATTAATCAAGAAGAGACAATTTTTTTTCCATATTTTACCCTTTGCATTAATTACTTTTTCTTCAAATTAAAATATAAACATCATTTAATAGGGGTATTATGGTAAACTAGCCATGTTATTAATTATTTTTCTTAATCAATGTGACATCTCAATTTGGAATGGATAATTTGGGACGGAGGGATTATATATTCACCTTCTTCAGCTCATAATGCTCTCCTATGGCCCTTGTACATTGATCAAAAGTGCAAGACAAAGATAGAGGAGTTGCAATTTTGCTTTTTTAGATGTTTGGTGACGCCTTGGAAATTTCTTTCCTTCTCTTCTTAGCCTCCTTAATCTCTAAAGGAGTATATGAATATAAAATCCTGTTTGATGGAATGACACCCCCTTTTAGATGTCAATTTCTTTACAGAAGCATCTAATGCAATAATAGCATTAATCACTCTATCATGTTTCACCATGCAATCTTGACATTTACATGCAGAACATTCGCTAGGAGGGGAAAAATCTGTCAAACTAGTATGATCATAATCACAATGGTTTGTTGTTTCAAAAACTACAAGAGGGGCATCATTATCCCCAACAGCAGCACCACTACCACAAACAGCTCCATCACCACTAACACCATTATCAACAATAAGCCTACCCTCCAAAATTTTTAGTTTTCTTGTAATAATTATTGCTTCAAACAATTTTTTTTATTTCATCAATGACCTTAGGGTCCGATAAAGTTTGCACATACCGTAAAGTAATAAAAATGGCATCTTTAACTCTCGATTGGTTGAAACAAGCCATAGATGCGCAATCTAAAATACATCAGTACATATATTAGAATGATGATAAATAATTTACAGAAATTATTAATTAAAATAAAAACTTAATTAGAATTAGACTTACTGCTTCCTTTAGAGGGTTGAAAAGATCAAGAAATTTTGCATTTTTATTAGTTTTGGCCGACAACCATCTTAAGATTCTTGGACATGAAACTTCTTCCTGGTAGTTCACTTGTTATCATAAATAAGGAATAGCTTCAAATGCCCAAGCCTATAAAATAACGTCAATAAATTAAAAGTATTATTCAATAAAAAATAGATAAATCATAATAAAGAAAATATTTACCATGAAAATTCATATAAGTTGTCTGTCTTTGGCGTTAATAAAGTCAATAAATATTTGACAATCATTTTAAAGCTTTCATAACCCCAAGGATAGCTGTTAAATGCCTCAAGATCCTCGAAGAGCTTTATTAAATCAAGTAGTATGTTATTATTAATGTCTCTTATCCAAAGAATATTATGTACAAATCAAATCAAGCACAATGATTGTTTGTGCTTCTTTGAAAGTCTTTTGCCTTTCAACGCTTCTATCAGATTTTTATTTTTGAAGCTTGGACCAACAAGGGACACCAAGTCATCATCACCACTTAACTTAACTTTGCCTTTTTTGGGTGTGCGGGATGCTTTTTTGGGTTAGAATAGGTATTACTTGAGAAGAAGGAGGATAACATTTTAGTCCAATAACTATGACAAACTCCTTCCAACCAAAACAAATAGGAATGCCACATTAATTTATCCACACTTCATCTATATTATATTTATTTTCATACAAAAACCTTTGATTGAGAAGATCATATACCATTTTTGTTTGAAAACAAGCATTGTTGTCCTCCGGCAAATCAAGATATTGTCCAAAGTTGATGTCCCTGAAATAAACATCCAATTTTTTGTCTCGAAGAATTTTTCTAAAGGCTCAAAAGATTTTTCCATGTCTGACTTAACCTCAAAATCACCAGTTAAATCTGTGGCACCATCGCACTGCATTCCCACAGGATAACTGTCGATGCTGAAGGTTTTAACCAACTCTTCAATGGAAGGGTTATTAGCATTTGGATCATATCTTTTAAAATATTCCTCATCCCCATGTTCATTATCTTCTACTTCTAAGTGAGATAACGCTTGTAAAGCAAGCTCATAGAGTGGTGGATGTAGCCTAACTGCTTCACTTGTTTCGTTACTTGGACTTGATTTGGTTCCTTTTCTTTTAGGAGCCATATTATCTAAAAATAATTACAAAAATAAAAAATATTGTAATTGATTAAAGCATTGGTAAAAAAAGGGTAACAATAAATCTAACATGTACAACACAGTAAAATAACAGTTCCAATAGATTTTACATATGTTGCAATAGGTGTGTTATCTATTGCAACATATAACTATCCTGTTCAACAGATGAGTAATCTATTATAAATAATAAAATCAGTTTCCATACAATTGGGGATTTGGCCCTCTTCATGATGTGCCACTATCGTGGAGGGCCACTGGAAACCGACAAATGTGAATTTGCTCATCTCCACGGTGCGCTAAGGGTCCAGGTGACACACTACCAACCTAAAAGTGTTGTAACTCCTTCACCGAGTGTTGGAATTGGGAGAATTTGGTATCGATGGAAAGCTTAATCAATTTCTCACACCATGAAAAGTCCAAATCTGGGAAATTTCTTATGAAATAATTATCATCCATTTTTGGAAGTTATTCTTTAACATTCTAAGGACGGATTCTAGCTAGAAAAGGTATGGGGTATTACAATATCTCCCCCTTGAAAACATTTGTCCTCTAATGTTACAGTTAAGCTGAAATTTCTAAGGAATCTGGGAATATAAGATAGCATGCACAACTGAAATGAACTGAATAACTAAATCTAAATCATTCTTAGCTTCTGAGTAATTCTATGAGTGTATGAACTTACATGAGGACAATTATATAGCTGAATATTTGATTAGAAAAGAATTAAATCAAGGAAGAGTATTACCTTCGACTGAATCTGAGGTTGCGAAGAAGAGATGAGGGTACTTGGCTCGCATATCTGCTACTGCTTCCCAAGTAGCTCCCTCAACTGACTGATTCCGCCAAAGAACTTTGACCAAGGGAACTTCTTTGTTCCTCACTCTATGGATCTGATGATCTAAAATCTCAACTAGAATCTCTTTGTATGAAAGGTTGTTTTGAATATCTGAGCTTTCTAACAGAACTAAAATGGTGGATTCACCGATGCACTTCTTAAGCATAGAGACGCGGAATACAGTATGGACTGTTGATAGGTCTGCAGGAAACTCAAGCTCATAAGCTACTTTCCCAACACGATTCAGAATTCTATAAAGGCCAACATACCGGGGACTAAGTTTCCCCTTCTTCCAAAATCTCTTCACCCCTTTCATTGGTGAAATCTTCATATACACTAAATCACAACCTCAAACTCAAGGTCCCTTCTCCTCATATCTGTATATGATTTCTGACTACTCTGGGTTGTCTTCAACCTTTCTCTAATCAGCTTGAATTTCTCCATAGCCTCAAATACTACATCAGCCCCAAGCAAAGCAGACTCACCCACTTAAAACCAACCTATGGGTGATCTACATCTCCTCCCATACAGAGCCTCAAATGGGGACATCTAAATGCTAGCATGATAACTGTTATTATAAGCAAACTCAATCAATGAAAAATGTTCATCCCAACTATCTTTGAAATCAAGTGCACATACCCTCAATATATCTTCTAACATTTGGATGGTCCTCTCTGCTTAACCATTTGTCTGAGGATGAAAGATAGAACTGAGATAAACCTGGGTACCAAGACCCTTCTGAAAATTTTCCAGAACTGAAAAGTGAACTGAGTACCCTATCTGAAATGATAGACAAGGAAACTCCATGCAATCTGACTAACTCTCGGATATACAACTTAGAATAATCTTCAGTTGTATAGAATGTATGAACTGGCAAAAAATGTACTGACTTAGTCAATCTATCTATAATAACCCATATTGAATCATGATGATGACGCAATTGGGGTAAACCAGTCACAAAATCCATATTCACCTCTTCCCACTTCCAAGTGGGGATACCAAACTCTTGGTAGCGCCGGGATGAATCAAATATTGCACAAAATGCACCTCATCCATAAGTCTCTGTCTCAAGTCATTAACACAGGGAACACACAACCTACTCTGGAATCTCAAAACACCATCTCCCCCTTGGGAGAAAACCTCTATCTTTTAGTCTTTAACTGACTCCTTCAGTTTAACCAAACTAGGTTTTGTATCTTGCTTCACCTTCACTTCCAAAACTAAAGAGGATTTGGAATAACTTTGAACCCAAATATTTCCTTCAGCTGAATCAAGCAACCTAACACCTAATCTAGCCAAACGATGCACTTCTTGGGCCAACTTTTTTTATATTTCTCCACATGAGCAATACTGTCCAAAGATAACCTACTAAGGGCATCTGCCACTACATTAGGCTTGCTCGGATGATACAACACACTCATGTCAGAATTTTTTAGCAACTCTAACCACCTTCTCTGAAGAAAGTTCAACTCTCTCTGGGTGAACACATACTGCAAACTTTTGTAGTCCGTGAACACATCAACATAAACACTATATAGATAGTGTCTCCTAATTTTCAAAGAAAACACAATAGTAGCTAATTCCAGATCATGGGTTGGGTAATTATTTTTATGAGACTTCAACTGTCTAGAGGCATAGGCTATGAACTTACCTCTCTGCATCAACTCACAACCCAAACCATCTCTAGAGGTATCATAATAAACAACAAAACCATCTGTACCATCGGGTAATGCTAGAATAGGAGATGAAGTGAGTCAAGTATTTAACTCCTGAAAACTCTTCTCGTAGAAATCTGAACATTGGAATTTAACTTTCTTTTGGCTCAATCTAGACATAGGAGACACAATAGATGAGAAACCTTCAAAAAAATGGCGGTAATAGCCAGCTAAACCTAAGAAACTTCTAATATCTAACGGAGAGATAGGTCTAGGCTAGGTTCTTATGGCTTCTGTCTTTTGGGGATCAACTCTAATGTAGTCGGTAGAAACAATATGACCAAGAAAGTATACTGATCTTAGCCAAAACTCATACTTGCTGAATTTGGCGAATAATTTATGATCTCTAAGAGTTTGCAGGATAATTCTAAGATGATCTGCATGGTTATCCTCGCTACAGGAGTATACAAGGATATCATGTATGGACACTATGACAAACATATCAAGATACTCGTTGAACACTCGATTCATGAGGTCCATGAAGGCTGCTGGAGCATTGGTTAGCCCAAAAGATATGACTAGGAACTCAAAATGACCATAACGGGTTCTAAAGGCAGTTTTCATAATATCACATTCCCTAACTTTAAGCTAATGATAGCCGAGTCTAAGGTCTATCTTTGAGAAATAAGTTGCACCTTGCAATTGATCAAATAAGTCATCAATTCTAGGAAGAGGGTATTTATTCTTGATTGTGACCTTAGTTAGCTGACGAGAGTCAATGCACATTCACAATGAACCATCTTTCTTTCGCACGAATAGGATGGGAGCATCCCTAGAGAAACACTAGGCCTTATAAAACCTTTATCTAAAAGATCTTTGAGTTGCTCCTTCAACTCCTTAAGCTCCGCGAAAGCCATATGATAAGAAGGGATAGAAATAGGCTGAGTATCGAGAAGAGGGTCAATCCTGAATTCTATCTCTCTATCGAGAGGTACCCTTGGGAGATCTTCCAAAAAAATCAGGAAACTCATTTACTACATTAACTGACTAAACTGTTGGAGTCTCAGACTTAGTATATTTAACTCAAACTAGATGGTAAATTCAACCTTTGGAAATCAACTTTCTGGCCCTAAGATAAGATATGAAATGACTCTTGGGAGATACTGAATTACTTGACCACTTAAAGACCGACTCATCTGGAAACTGAAACTTCACCACTAGGGTGCGATGATATATAGAAGAATAGCAGGAATGGATCCAATCCATACCAAAAATAAGATCAAAATCAACCATATCTAATTTTATTAAGTCTGCGAATATGACCTTATGAAGGACAGTGATAGAACATTTTTTGTAAATCTGTTTAGCAATGACTGACTCACCAACAGGGGTAGAAACCAAGAAAGACTCAGAAATCTTTTCAGAACTTATCTCAAAATTCATAGTAACTAATGAGTTCACATAAGAGAAACTTGTCCCAAGGTCTAACAACACATAAACATCAAGATGAAAAACACGAAGTATATCAGTAACAACATATAGTAAATCTTCCTACTCCTGATGGGATGGTAAAGCATAAAACTTATTTTGGTGCTGATCGCCACAGTACTGGATGATGCGCCCTGGGGAGGGGCTGGGCGACCTAAGAGAACTGGTACACTGTTAGCCTGAGCCTGGGGACGAACATATCATTTCTCTGTCTAGCATGTGGGCAATCTCTAACATAACCCAACTTAGCACAACTAAAATAACCCTTCTACCCGATCAAGCACTCACCGGGATGGTTCTTGCCATACTTAGCACATAAAGGATAACGAGGTTTTCCGCTTACATTGTTCTGAGATCTGGACATAGAAGACTTACCCCACTGGTCTTGTCTATTCCTAGGTGTAGGAGCACTGGCTGAAGATGGTGCTGTAATAAATAACCGATTTTGAAACTGCGAATGATTTCCTTCTCCGAACCTATTCTGACCAAAGTCAAACTGCCCTGTTCTAGCCCTCTTATTAACTTTCTCCCTTTTCTTCGCTTTCTCTTCCTGAATCTGCTGAGCGTGCATCATCAATCTAGAAAGGTCCATATCTCTATTGAGCATAACAGTCTTACACTCCTTAACTACTAACCTAGACACACCAGTCACAAACTTACTCATGCTTGACCTAGGGTCATCCATCTGATCATGGGCATACTTAGACAACTAGCTGAACTTGAGGCAATACTCCTTCACTATCATGGAGCCCTGCCTTAGGTTCATGAACTCTTCTATCTTATATTTCCTCATCTCAAGTGGAAATAACTTATCTAGGAATACATCCTGAAACACCTGCCAAGTCATGGGTGCTGCATCCTTCTCCCTACTCTTCTTCCATATTACCACCCAATCATAAGCAACATCCTTTAGCCTATATAATGCCAATTCCATACTCTTTACTTCATAAACATGCATAATTTGGGTGATCTTTCTTACCTCATCAAGATAAAATTGTGGGTCCTCACCTTCCTTCGACCCGAAGAATTTTGGCGGCATCCTCATGAAATCTCAGATTTTGGCTGTGGCTAAATCCCCATCCTACTGAGGCGGGGCTGCAGCCTGATGGTTAACTTTAATATTATCTATCACATCTTGGGCTAGTGTCTGAAAAGCTACCCAAAACTCTCCATGTGACATATTCTCATTTCAAGGATTTGCGGGCTGAGGTGGCTGGTTATCATTTCTACAGGCATTAGCTCTGTGAGGAGGTATATTCTGTCATAAAAGAGCATGAGTTAATAGAAGATAAAGACATTTGTAAGCACGGTGGATTATGAAATAAAAAAAAGGATTTTCCTAAAATGGTCCATAGCCTCTTGCTCATAGATGTAGCGCGCTTCACCCCGATGATCAAGACTCTGCGTAACGTGGCTTGTCTAACTTCCTAGGACTCTCAAAACCTTAGGATTTGATACCAAGTTTTTAAAACCCCAAAATCTAGTTCTCGGGATGCCACACGGTGCTCTGAACTATGAGTAGTCCTGAGCTAACCCTGGCTGCTTTATACTAACTCTGAATCTTAAAGTAAGGAAATATAATTATAAAATCATAATAACTGGGAAATACTTGTCTAAAACATCTCAATCTCTCAAGTCTTAGTTAAGCAATACTGAAAAGAAAATCTGAATGCTAACTTATAGTCTACAACTAAAACTAGTAGTTCGATAAGCCTCTAATGACTGAATCTGGAGATCCACTGGGATAGGCCCCAACTAACTCAAAATGTCTAGAATGAATAATGAAAAAAAACATCTACTACTGAGACTAGAAATTTGAATACGAAGTCCCCGAACTATAAGGACTCACTAGCTGCAGGGATGTAATGAGGTACTCAAAAATCACTCACGCTGCTGAGACTAAGCATCTGAAACTACATTATGAGACAATGTAGCACATAGACATATATGTGGACCAGTACTTTGAGGATGTACTGAGTATATGAGGCTGTATACAATAATTAAACATTATCATTTAAGTTTATAAAACAATGCATGCTAAATATAAACGACTAACATAGGCTTGAGATATCTGAAATCTGAAAGTATAAAGCATGAATAGAAAAACATGCAATCTAATTCTTGTGAGACATAACAATTAGTCTCTAAAATCTTTTCTATTTTAGAATCTGTAGTCTATAAGCTTTAAAACTTTAAGGAAAAATACTTTATCTGAAAAGTTATTCATTATTTTATACTAGTAGGGAGTTTTCTCTTAATCGATATAAACTATGCGAGCTACATGGAGTCCAACATCTCGTCCTCCTAAGGAGAAAACCCATGTTGGGAAGAGGTGTCATACTCTTGCCAGGGAGTATAACCTCTGCTTAAGTGATCACTATCTCTTTCTCTGTGGGTACTTTAATCTCAATCCTACGGTGGCACGCAGTTCTGGGGTATAAAACCTTGGAAACATACCCAACTCAGTGCTAAATACTACTCCTTTTTTATTTATGATGCTCATCTCATTGGAAATACACTTTTAAAAATAATGTAAATCAACTATATATATCTATAATATGAAATAAACTATGAAAAGTGGATTCCAAAACTCAACTGGGGATTCGAAGATCAAACACTTTTTTATTCAACTCAAAATATACTAATCTCAGGGTGATCAAAGACAAGTTCTTGAAATATAAATGATCAAATTAGGGTCTAATAACCTATGTCTCAAACTCATGAAATTTCAAAGTAAATCATCATGCTCAACAGGTTTTCTTGAAAACATTTCAACCATATCAAAATACTAAAATCAAAAATCACAAATATATGCTTAAACTCAATTGAAAATTTGAAATCAATATCTCATAACATACTCGTGGTATTCAAAATCATAAAGAAGCATTCTTGTACTCAAAACAGACATGGAATTTCGTAATTCAATAATACCATGCTCAAAAGCATCAATAAGATACTTTTGGGTATAAACCCAATCTCAAACATAAGAAATTTGCTTAAAAATAAAATTTTGGGCACAAGGACGAAAGGATTGTCCTTATTGAAAATCCCAAATAGCTTAGATGATGAACTAAATGAATAAGATTTCTTTTTGAGATGCTATTTGTGCTCTTGAATGAAGATTCCTAAAGCTCTTGGTCTAGGGATCTTAAATCTTGAAACAATTTGAAAAAAGGATAGTGGAATCTTGAGTTTCTTGGAGATGAATGTTGAAGCCTAGGGTATTGGATGAGAGTAATTTTGATGAAACTTAGCATATAATGATTCTAAAAGGCTTTAATCATGCGTTTGGATAGATTGAGGGTTGGGAAAAAGTTCAAAATACTCCCCTTTAACTCCTAAACAAAACAAGAAAAATAAATTGGGGTCCCAATTTTTGGCCTTGGCGCGACGCTCCACTATCACGTCAAGCCACTGGAAAATGCTTGGTGGTGCGATGCGGAGGTATCGCATTGCCACCTTGGAGAGGACCTGGAAACTTGGCGCAACGCGCCACTATCGCGGACTTTCACTAGAATCAGACAATTGGGGATTTGGCCCTCTCCGTGATGTGGCACTATTACGGAGGGCCACTGAAAATAAACAAATGTGAATTTTCTCATCTCCGCGATGCACTAAGGTTACAGGTGACACACTGCCAACCTAAAAGTGCCATAACACCTTCACCGAGTGTCAAAATTGGGCAAATTTGGTATCGATGATAAGCTTAATCAATTTCTTACACCATGAAAGTCAAAATCTGGAAAATTTCACAGGAAATAATTATCATCCATTTTTGAAAGCTATTTTTTAATATTCTAGGGATGGATTCTAGCTAGAAAAGGTATGGGATATTACAATATGATGTAAAGCGCTTAGGGAAGATAGTCACTATTACTGCCTAGAATAGTACCTACTCATCCCTCATCTAATATTATAACCTTTAAAGTCCTACTTGATCTTAAGTATTGATGTTCTAATATTAGCGAAGTACTATACTAAGTTCAAGCTTATGGTTCATATTTTGTCACATGTGAATTCTTTGTGAGAGTGAGCAACACTTGATTCTTACACCCATTCTTGTGATAAATTGCCTAGTGGTGAGTGAATATGGGTAACTCTCTTATGGTGATGGACCATTTTTAATGATGGTTAGGTGACTTGTATGATCTCTTTGTCGAGAAGTATGCATGAGTTTACCAACTTTATGCATGAGTTTGCTAACTTGGTAGAGTTAATTCTTGAGATTATGAAGTCTTGAAGTAGTAGTCCTATGTTTTCAATTGCAATGTTTCATGCTTAGGATAGAAATTGATAATTCATATTTGTCATTATAGTTTCAACTTGAGTATTTTTTAGGTTAGTGATATGAAGCTGAAATTGTGTTTTGGGCATGCTTATATGTCCAAGTGATAATTATTGTCCATACTTGAGCCTATTATGTGAGCTGTATTGAATATATATATATACTAAATTTATTGAGCTTAATTTGTGTTCATGAACTAATGGATATGATTAGTGTTTTAGGACTAGACTTTTGTGAAGATTGATATTGATTAGGTGTCAATATTGTGCTTATGGATGATGAAGGCATTTGGAGAAATATCAGTAAGCAAGACGAGCTTAAGAGAGTTAGAATGACATCTACAAAGCATGGGAAAAGAAGCACAGTGAAAAGAGTACACTATTGAGGGAAATTGATATTTGATACACAACTCTATGCTATGGAAGCTGAGCCACGATATAAGGGCATGGCACAGAGCTAGCCAAAACTCAAATGGAAAATTCAGTGTGCATGCATAATAAGAGTGTGCCATGCTCCTTGAGCCACATGATAAGGGTGTAGCAGCGAGAGGTGTTTTGGATTGCTTAAACCCTTCTACTATAATCAAGGCACTTGTTTTCTTTTATGAGGGTAATTACTTATGTCTGGAAAAGGAGAAAAAGACACGAGGGCTTTAAGTTAGGCTTAATTTACTACTCTTCTTTTCTACAATTATTGTATGAATACTTTGAATTCTATGATATTGATTTTGAACGTGGGTTGCTAATAACCTTTGTTCTACGGTTGAGTCCGAATGCATGATAGTATTTCATATTCTTTAGTTGGTTAAACATTAGATTATCACATCGGTTGTTCTTAAATTCTTGCTTTTACTATTATGATTCTTGGCCGCCATTAAATACATCTATAATCCTCTTGTGAATAAGGAGAATTATTAGGATAGAATAAGGAGTTTAAGGAATAAGTTCTCATATTTTATAAAGAAAAGATTTGATTCACGTCTAGGGTAGTAATATTCTTAGAATGCCTTGTTTGGATAAAACACAGGAAGATAGTTTAATGTATCTAAATAGATTATTGCATCCTTACACAATGATATAGTTACAGTATCCTTTTAGGTAGTTGATTAGAGGTTCGAAAGATCATAATCATACTATAACCCCTATAAATCAACAATCCAATAGAAAACCTGACCAATGAAAGAGTAACGATATAATTGATTGTTGAGAGTGCCTTGGCCATGGATTTTCCCATTGATAGTGATTACAAAGTTTATAAAATTGCGATTATACATTTTATTACCTTTACATACTACTATTTTCTATAATTTCATAAATCATATTGATACATCTCAAAACTTGTTTGAAATATTATTAAAGACTCAATTAAGTAAAGCTAAACTAGTAGCCCTTGTGGGTTTGATATTCATCTCTTTTAAAGCTTATATATTACTTGTTAGACCACGTACACTTGCGTGTGTGCTAGGCCGCAATACATTGCAAGAGCTCTAGATCAAAGTTTTGAAGTTTATGGTATAAAACTCGCAATAAGTGACTTAAATAGGATTTCGTCCTTGCGTTATCCACTTCAGTAGGCCTCTTCTCATTATAGTGAATATGCTATGAGAAAATAGGACTCGTTATGGTGAGCCTTGCCAACTTTTATAGCTCTTCTACTGCTATGGCGGTCTCACTGTAGCAAGAATCCTACCGCTGTAACTGTCCATAACAAGTAGCTCGAGAAGATAGAACTCTAGCCTCATTTCACAACACAAATTCATACTTAAGACATCACGAAGAAATCCTAATGTAGCAACTACTGAAACCACTTTCCACTAATTCACTCATAGTCTAAGAATTTCCTAGTGAGGTCAAGATCACTAGTTTACCCCCTATTAGAATATCACATTGCAAAACACAACACGACGAATCATAATTCTTCATGAATAAATGCAACTCAAGTTTTTAGTTTTAAACCACCCCACCTTGATATTTTATTAGTTCAACTCACTAAGGGGGCTCTAACAAGGTTCTTAGGACCTAATCACTCAATAATACATGGAGGGTTATTTCAGCAGATACTAATTAATCAACTATTATCCATTAATAGACATGGAAAGAAATAAGGAAGGATTACATGACCGACATATAGGGAAACTTGTGATGCATTTCTAATTTGCTCACCCTAGTGTCCTCCTCAACAAAATAGTTCTTCAAATGGACCTTCATAGATTTAGCCTCTTCTGACCTTAACTTGCAGACCTGTCTATCTAAGACAGTCACAGGTTCCTCTTTATATGATAGGTTCTCATCAAACAGTACCAAATCTAGAGAATAATATATTTTACACTACCATGATATTTTGTCAACATGGACACATGAAACACCGAGTGAACTCTCGACAAACCTAGAGTTAAAGCTAATTTACAGACTACCTTCCTCACATGCCTAAAAATTTCAAAATGCCCAATAAACCTCTGATTGTGATTGCCTCACTTATAAAACCTCATCATATCATTCATGGGTAAAACTTTGGGCAATATTTGCTCTCTTAAAATAAATTCCATATACTTAACATTTTGATCTGAATACTTTTTACGTCTCTACTATGGATGTTAGGAACTTCTCTTAAATGAATTTCACATTCTCTAATGGTATCACCTCAAAATCATCAAATGAACTGATGGAGGATTTATGCCTCTTCCTATACAATGCCTAAAATGGAATGATATCAATACTTGAATGATAACTATTATTGTATGCAAAATCTTCCAATGGCAAAAATTGGTCTCAATAACCACCAAAGTCTATTACATACTCCCAAAGAATATCTTCCAAAAGTTAAATCAACTGCGTAGAGTGCCCATCATTTTGAGGTTGCAATATTGTATTGAGGTCCAACCCAATACCGAACATAGCCTACAATGCCCTTCAAAAGTTAGATATAATTATATAACTCTATCTATGATGGAGACATAAACTCCATGCAATCAAAAAATCTTACAAATGTAAAGTTTGGCTAACTTTTCTACATTATAAGCTAACTTAACTGAAATAAGGCGTGCAGACTTATTCAACCTCTCAATAATCTCCCATGTGAAAAAAAATACCTTCCTTAAAGTCCTCAGATGACAAACAATAAAGTCCATTGCAATCCTTTCCTACTTCCAATTTAGGAATAGGTATTCTACAAAAAGTCCCTCCAAGTCTTTGGTGCTCATACATTACTTGCTGAAAAATTTAAGGCAGATTACCAAAACCAATAATTCATGTCTCAGATGACAAGACATCTCATACTAGTAAGTATATATTACCTCAAACTATTAGCCTTTGTAAGAATAGTTTGGATGAGATCATCAAAACAAAGAACACATACATGCCCCTTATTCCTCAGGATACCCTCATTATCAATCACGGCCTCCTTGGCCTCTTTCTGCAAGACATTATGATGAATATTGCTTAACTTAGCATCCTCAAATTGATTAGTTGTGATCTGATTAAAGAATAATGACTTTGCCTCTAACACACCATTTTTAGGACTCCTTGAGTCACATAAAATTGTAAGCTAGAGTCTGAATCTCTCTAGCCAACTGACGCCTTATGGCCTCCAAACAATCTAGGGTACCCATACTCCCAGACATTCTAATCAAAGAATCAACTACCATATTAGCCTTATTAGATGATATACGATAGTAACATCACTATACTTAAGCAGGTTCATTCGTATACGCTGCCTCAAGTTTAGATCCCTCTACCTAAACACATGTTGCAAAATACAGTGATCAATAAACTCCTCACAACAGATATCATAAAGATAGTACCTCCAAATCATAGGAGCAAACATTATTACTGCCAACTCCAAATTATATGTATGATAGTTCTTTTCAAAAACCTTTTATTTTATGGAAAAGCATATGCAATGACTTTCTTATCCTGCATCAAAACATCACCCGAATCAGAATGTAAGGCATCGCAATAATAACAAGTCCTTAAACTCCACAGGATATTCAAAGATGGGAGTTGTAGTCAACAAAGTCTTGAGCTTTTGAAATTTCTCCTCACACTTAGGCTATTGAAATGGCACATCTTTCTGAGTCAAATGAGACAACTGGGTAGTAATAGAGGTGAATCCCTTCCCAAATTGCCAGTAGTAGCTATCTAACCCCACAAAGCTGTGAATTTCAGCCACTAAAGTAGGCCTAGCATAACTCTTAACTTCCTTTATTTTTCTTTGGCTTGATCATGATTGCATCATGTTGCGATTTCGAACTGGTCAAAAATTACATAACATAAGTTGCTTGTGACCCTCTAGTTTTGAATATCGAGTAGATTCGCCACCTATCTTTTTTAGGAAAATTAGTTTTTACATAAAACTCTATTTTTGGCCTTTATACAAATTTGAGATTTTGCACAAGGATTTTGTTTCCTCGTGGGGAAGATGTTGAGCATCCCTTAGAGTCTATCCGAAGATAGTCCTTCAATTCAGTTTAGAAAAATATTTGGAAAAATATATTTATTATTTGCTTAAATGGTTATTACTACGTAAAAATATTCATTAAATTAAAAAAAAAAAAAAAAAAGATACGCACAAGGTATATAGACATATGCCTATAATATACAAAGATATAATTATAACTATTATAAAATATATACACGTGAATATGTAGCTCAAAATATAGGAAATTTACTAGTAACATTTTGTCACAATAACAAATACATGTTTAAAACATAGAGAATTTTTATGATATTATAAAAATATGTTCTTGCTCGATTTAAAATGTGTTGCGTAAACATAATATAAAGTGAAGATGTGCAAAAAGGGAGATATGAAAACATATTAACATACTAGTACTAGTTACGAGTAGCCCGTGAATGCAGGGCTCAATATTTATATTAAATTAATATTATAATAATAATTAAATTATAAAATTTATTTATTAATTATAAGATTTATTTATTTATTCATTTTAAAAAGATTTTGTTTTCTTTTTTTTTTAAAGAAAATAATTACTCAAGTCTCAATTTAAGCAACACAATGCTTAAATAGTCATAATAATTAATTAGGAGTGACATAGTAAAATAACGATTGAAATAGCGAAGCAGACATATCTTAAATAACTTATAATAACTAATTAGAAGTTATAAGATTTATTTATTTATTCATTTCAAAAATATTTTATTTTTCTTTTTTCTTTTTTTAAAAAATAATTACTCAAGTCTCAATTTAAGTGACACAATGCTTACATGGTCATAATAATTAATTAGGAATGATGTAGTAACATCACGATTGTAACAGTGAGGTAGACATGTCTTAGATGACTTATGATAACTAATTAGATGTGATATAACAAAATTACTATACAAAAATACTTGTGAAAAAAAATTAAATGGGCCTCATATAAAACGTCAAGTAAATTTAGCATTAAATATTATTAATTTTTAATACTTAGATGACTTTATAATAATTTTTTAATATTAATTTTTTAGTATTTAGATGACTTATAATAATTAACTATGGGTGATATATAGGGCTGCTTATCAGATGGATCAGATGGACCATTACACTAACGGTTTGACTTAACAATTATAGATTTTAAAATATACAAATCCACTAGCCAACCGATAAGATATCGGTTGGTTCGGTAATGGATAAATAATTATCGGACGGTTTATTGGACATCCACAATTTCTACTTGAATGAAAACACGTTACAGAAAACACTAATTAGGATTAAGGGTTTGACGGAAGTCGACAAACCTTTTGCTAACTGTTGTATTGCTTCTTTGCTTTGGTTACTTTACTGTTTAATTTTTTATATTATATAAGGGTTAATTAGGATTTAGGAATGACCCTTTATGTTAGAATATAGATCCATTAGGTTTTAATTTTTATTTTATAATAATATAAATTAATATGTATATTATATGTTTAGGTTAAAATATATAAGTATATATGGTAATTCTTAACGGGTTAACGGTTTATCCAATAAGGAAATTGTGTAATCCGTCCCACTCCAATAAGCCGTTAATTAAAAAATTTCAATCTGTTCACAAACTGTTTTTTTGATAAACCAATACAATAAGTCAATTTTGCGGGTGGCTTATTGGATACAGTTTGATTTTGAACAGTCCTAGTGATATAGTCAAATTATGGGTGAAGCAGCTGAAGCAGACATGTCATAAATATCTATTTTATATTTTTTATTAAATATAATTAATTTTCTAATATAAAAATAACTTATAATAATTAATTAGAGATGATCATAATAAAATCACGAATGAAGTGGCTGATGAAGCAGGTAGGAAAAGAGGACATGTTGACGGAAAGCTGCCTGCGTCTCCTCCCCATTTAACTTGTGTGTATTTAAAATATAGGAAAGAATCATGCTAACGTTCATTATATGTAAAAAATTTAGTAGGTAAAAGTAGATAAAAATAAATGTAACAAATGAAAATAGATAAAATAAATGTAATAGATGAAAGTAGATAAAAATGAATGTAAAAATAAAATATACATATATAAGTATCTCTAATCTATATCTTCATCTTTATCTCTATTTCTAATCTCTAATTTCTATCATATTCTATCTCTATTTCTAATCTCTAATTTCTATCATATAAACCAGTTAACGGGGTCGGGCCGGACAGGGGCGAATTAACCCGAAATCGGCCCGTCAATTTTAACTGGGTTGTGGGCCAGTCCGGTTTTGGGCCTGGTTTAACGGGCAGGTCTGGTTCCAGGCCCAACAGTAAATTTTTAAGAAACAACCCGGAACCGGCCCATTACACCTAACTCGATCCAACCCGGTTAAAACCGATCAAAACAAAAAAAAATTTAAAAACTTTTTCTCCAATATACACTATATATACCCACCTATATACATTTTAAATACGTTAAACAATATATATACACTATATAAATATTATATACTACATTAGAATTTAAAAAACATATACACAATTACACATGTAATCATTCATACGACTATACGTTAGTTAAATATATATAGTACTTTAAATAAAACATATACTACAAGATATATACTACAATATATATACTAATTTATAAAATATATACACATGTATACGCTAAATATATACTACTTTAACGTCTAAGGAAAATATATACACATATATACGTACCATTCAATATATGTACTACTTTAAATAAAACATATACTAAAATTATATACTACAATATACACACACACACTATATATAGTTATATTCTACTTTACAAGACATATATACATGTATACGTTAAATATATACTACTGTAGAGTCTATAGAAAATATATACACATATATACATATCATTCAATATATGTACTACTTTAAATAAAACATATACTACAATATATACTATAATATATACACACACTATATATATAGTTATATACTACTTTATAAAACATATACACATGTATACGTTAAATATATACTACTTTAGAATCTATAGAAATATATACACATATATATGTATCATTCAATATATGTACTACTTTAAATAAAACATATACTACAATATATATTCTACAATATATACACACACTTTATATATAGTTATATACTACTTTATAAAACATATACACATGTATACGTTAAATATATATTACTTTAGAGTCTATAGAAAATATATACACATATATACGTATCATTCAATATATGTACTACTTCAAATAGAACATATACTACAATATATACACACACTATATATATGGTTATATACTACTTTATAAAACATATACATATGTATACATTAAATATATACTACTTTAGAGTCTATCGAAAATATATACACATATATACGTACCATTCAATATATGTACTACTTTAAATAAAACATATACTACAAGATATATACTACCATAGATATACTAATTTATAAAACATATACACATGTATACCTTAAATATATACTACCTTAGAGTCTATAGAAAATATATACACATATATACATACCATTCAATATATGTACTACTTTAAATAAAAGGGGAAAAGACAAAAATAGCACCTAAAACTAAAATAAGACCACAAAAATAGCACTCATAATTAAATACCCACAAATAGCCATTAGCGATGTATCATTTTCATTTTTGAACCTCAAAAGTTCGGTGGAATACCACCATCAAACACATGTACAAATTTTCCCTTTTTTTTTCCAGCAGTACACCTGTACAAATTTTCCCTTATTTTTTCCGGCAGCATTAACACACTTCATGTGTTCATCAACTTTTATTTCAAAGCTAATTTACCTCTCACCGAACCACCTTTTTTTGTTCGCGATTTAAGTACTTACCTTTTCCTGTTCAGTATCCTTACCCTTCACACCTGCTTTACTCTACGATCAAGTGTTTCTGCCAGTAAAGATTTGGCCAATATATTTAGAGTTTGATTGCAACTTGAAATCACGAACAATTTATACAACTACTCTCTTTAATAATAAATGATTCTCAGTAAATTCATAAATAGATAAAGAATTCTCTGTCACCACTTTCTTGGTTGCTTTTCTATTCGATGGACTCGATTTTTCCATCATTTTCAATAAAAACCTCAAAATCAAACAGAAGATTTTGAAGTAGAGTAAGAATTTTTAGGTAGGTTATACGGTAGAAAAGTGTAACAAAGAAGATTTATTGATATCAAATTATAGAGTAAAAATATACTTTCTATTTTTATTTTTTTTAAAATTGTTATTTGTCTTAGCTGGGTGATTAATAAAAAATAGCTATTGTATATGCTTGCAAAGATTGTATGAATATATGAACACTGTATATGCATGCATAAATTCACATTCTATCTTGTTATAAAGTGCATCAATGTGATATAAAAGAGTTTTATTGAGTATATGATCCTCTCTTTCTTTTTTAAAAAGTGTATCAATGTAATATAAAAGTATATCAATGTGGTATAAAGTGTATCAATCTAGTATAAAAGAGTATCAATTGGATATATGGACACTGCATACGCATAGATTCCCTTCGATCTTATTATAAAAGTGTGTCAATATGGTATAAAAGAGTATCAATTGGGTATAGAATCCCCTATTTCTTTTTTAAAAAGTGTATCAATGTAGTATAAAAGTGTATCAATATGGTACAAAAGTGTATCAACTGGAAATAGAAACTGCATGTGGTCGACTGGGCAAGTGGCTAAAACAGGGAAATAAATTTAACTGACTGGCTAAAGGTGTCCACCTTTTCAAATTGTCGCCATTTTTTTAAATAGTCAAACCATCTCCTTTTCCCTAAATAAAACATATACTACAATATATATATATACTAATTTATAAAACATATACACATGTATACCTTAAATATATACTACTTTAGAGTCTATAGAAAATATATACACATATATACGTACCATTCAATATATGTACTATTTTAAAAAATATGCTACTTAATATAATAAATTAATAATACTTGAGATTTTGAACTTAAAAGAAATTTACTTTTTCATTATGTGTGTATATGATTATATGTTTGTTATGTTTAAATTTTAATTGTCTATTACTTAGTATAAAGCTTGATGGTAAATTAGTAATATATTAAAACGAAGTATTTAATTTAAACTAGAAATTCAATTTAAATCATTAAATGGAAAAAATTACAAAGTAAGGAGTGAATGAATGTTATATTTTACTAATTGCAAAATGATTCAAAATTTATAATGTACATGAATGAAAAATCTACAAAGTTTTCATCATTTTTTCCAACTTATTCATGTTAACATTAATGGGAACTTGCATAGGATAGTCAAAATCAATGGGGGCAAAACCATGCATTGGACTTGATTGTGTTGAGTTCTCCCTTGAAGTCATAATTTCTTCAAGATTTTGTTCGTCTTTCGGCTCCAACCCCATTCCTTGATTTCTTCATTTCGCGCTAATCTAATCTCTAAGGCAAACTAGAACATTCATAGCATTGCTTCCCAATGAGTGTCGGTTGTCTCCAAGCTATTGTCGTCCCTAACTAAAAACGCTTTTCGATGCAACGATTGACATTGGATCATTCAATATAGCTCTAGCTAATCTTGAAAGCATAGGATATTATGTTTCATTATTCTTCCACCAATCCAACGCGTCGTCTACTATCATCTATCGGCGTTCGAAGATAATACTTAAGCTCTTTCTGAGAAGCTGTTGTGTAAGTTCCCTCCTCAAAATTATTTCAAATATTTAAATCATAAAAATGATCAGGAAAACCACTATGTGCCGGCCTTTTAGAAGATAAAGGTTCCTCGGGAGGATGAGGAACAACAGTTGGAGTGATATTTATCGGTACAGCTAAATCAAGTAAATCAGCATAATGATTATATAATTTATCTATATAAATGTTCGCATCACGTATAGCCGTATACAAATTTGGCTGTTCTTGTACTTCATCATCAGAATCATTGTTAATATTTATCTCTAAGTTAGAATAAATAAGAGTACTAAAGTGGCACATAGTAGTATATTTCATGTTTGGATTTAGTATAGCACCAATCAAGTAAATAGGGAAATCAGAAAAAATATTTTTTAAATTTAGCAAACATTGCACCAACAGCTTTATGACTCAAAAATACCCTTGCAACTAACGATTTTTTAAAATATTAAAAATTTGAAAAAGGATCAGAAATACCCTTCAAATATTAAAATTGATTCAAAAATACCCCTTCATCCACCTTTGTGGCTCAAAAATACCCTTGAAACTAATAGTTTTTTAAAATCATAATTAAAACTTTTATTAAATGTGTGTCAATTTTCTATTGATCGAAACTAAATTAATTGAAATGTTAAGCCTAATTCAGACTCAACTAAAACTACCCGCTCCAAACCTTGCAAAATTAATCATAACTTTGATCGATTTTTTTTAGGGGAGGGGGGGGGGGGAGGTTAGTTTCGACTTTTATTAATAACCCACCTCAAAGTGTGTATTTACATTAGATGGACCAACCCACCGTTATTTAAAACAACCACAACCGATAATGGACCAACCCATTCTAAAATATGCTCGGGAATGGTGTGAAGTGTGGAGTGAAGTGATCTCGCACAGAAAATGCACTTACCAATAGTGACAAGACAATTTGATGTATCTAAACAAAAATAGTGACAACTATTTAGTATAGAATGCAGTATTTCTTTTATACAAACTAAGTGTATCATGAAAAATGAAATGGAGGAAGTAACAAGATATGTTACCTAAGACGTGGCATAACAAGTCATCTCAATTAATTAGTTTTGCTAGCTAACACAGAGAAATATACATCACAAAAAAATACCAAACTAACATTAAAATTAAGGGATAGAATTCTTCACAACATTACATTAGACTGACAGATTCTAAGTCAACAAAGTTCTTGCAATTAATAGCAAAAATTACTCATACTACCGGGTAGCTTGAGTTGGGGCAAATTTTGTATGATTTGGGTCGGGTAGTTTGAGTTGGGACAAATTTTGTACAATTTGGTTCGGGTAGTTTGAGTTGGGTCCAGATTGAATTTAATATTTTAATTAATTTAGTTTCAACCAATAAAAAGTTGTCACGTATTTAATAAAATTTTTAATCATGATTTAGAAAAACTGTTAGTTGAAAGGGTATTTTTGAACCATAAAGGTGGGTGGAGGGGTATTTTTGAACCAATTTCAATCCTTGAAGAGTATTTTTAACCCTTTGTGGAAATTTTGATTACGATTTTAAAAATTCTTAGTTGCAAGGGTATTTTTGAGTCATAAAGGTGGATGAAGGGGTATTTTTGAACTAATTTCAATACTTGAAGGATATTTCTGGCCCAATAAATTAGTGGAGGGTATTTTTGAACCAATCTCAGTACTTTAAGGGTATTTCTAGCCCTATTCCGAATAGATTTTAAAGTAGGCTTCACAATTGAAAGAAACCTATAAAAAATTGAGAGAAACATATGGATTAACTATGAATTATTTTCTCAACCACCAAAGGATGTGGTGCAATGGATGAGATTGCTCCTCCCTTAATCAGAGGTCTCGGGTTTGAGCACTGGGTATGAAAAAATTCTTGGTAGGGAGTGATACCCTTGAATGGGCCCTACCGGATGCGAATTCAGATTAATCAGGTTTCAATGCAGATACCGAACATCGAATGAGAAGCCAAAAAAATATATTTTTTCTAAGGTATTTGATTTTACTTTTTAATTATTTTTATCTGAAATAGTACATTTGTTGTTTAGTGAGGACATAAATTTGCTTGTTGTCTATATTTTTTTAGTTAAATTTTCTTGCACCTTAGTACTAATTAGAGATGTCTATACATTTTTCTTACTAATAATCAAAAACTCACGTGTAATGTATGTATGCTAAATTAGTATATAAAATTCCTTAGAATAAATATCATGTGCAAAACGCGTGCTCTAAAATAGAATATAAAAAATTATATAATTCTGTTTAAGTAATATTTTAGATCAAAATTTATAAGTAAAATACTCTCTACTTTATTTTTTCTTCTGATTTTGATATTGATTCAAGTTGTCTTTTTTCTGTTTCTTTCATCCATTATTGTCATTTTTTAGTCCTTAATAGTGAATTCTCCCCTTTTTGATAATTTTTCGCACTTCTCTTTCGGTTGAATATTTCTAATCGAAAAATAGGAAGAAGTAAGTATGTTGCCGTCGAATGAAGTGATCATAAAAATTGAAGGTTTATCTCTTTCTTTTTTTTGTCTTTCTTTATTTAAATGTGACATGTCCTAAAATATATGATGAAAACCCTTATAACATAATTATATGAGAAGAATCATGATAAAATAAAAATATGCATAGAAATTAGATGTATATTTTTAATACTAGGAGAACGAATGTCGGTAGATTTTCGTTTTTCCTTTTTACAATCTAAGTCGTCGTTTCTTTTTCCTTTAAGAAATATGGCCGAATTGCTGTCAACATGCAATTAACTTATACTCTGCTCATGACTTTAGAGGGATGACATTATTTTGTTTTGGTTCAAAACTTTCAAAGAAATTATCATAGACGTTGGTATGATAAGTGAGGTTGTGAAAATATGTGTACAATTGAGAAATTAGATTGTGGAAAAGGCGCGTCACTAATCTTATAATTGTGCTTTTCTATTATAATGGTATTTTCACGTTCGTATTAATATTAAAGCTAATCAAAGTACCTATCTAGCTGTATTTTTAAAATCCCAAAGTATAGAAATATAGTGCTTCTTTTAAAATATTTGGTAATCACGATATTGAGTTCTTTAACTACCACAATTTCTTAATGCAGAGATCTTATTTATAGAATTATTTGTAAAACTGGCACAAACAGTAAGGGTACAAAAATTATTTAACAATTACTTATATTATTAATGCTTCTATTTTTACTAGATACGCATGGCCCGTACTAGCATGAATCCGACATTTGCCGTTTTCAGTGGTTAGCTTTGCGACACTCTCATACAAATTTCCGATATAAAGTACATCAAAGTGGATAAGTTGAATTCTCCAATGATGCATTGTGAATATATTTGGAAACAACTTCGCTGATTAAAAAAAACACAAATATATTCAAAGATCAGCATATCAAAATGGATTGGCTGGATTCTCTAATGGTGCATTGTGAATATATTTGAGAATCAACGTGGCTGATTTTAAAAAAAACACAAAAATATTTAAAAATCAGCATGTCAATGAAGGACTAATCAGTTTATCATTCACCCCTCCAACTTTGGTTTAAAATCAAACTCCCCCTCAATTTTGAACAATAGTCCTTCTCCCTTGGGGTGTGTAAAAATCGAACCGACCGATAAATCGAACTGATAAAAATGTTATTGGCAAAAAATTATTGGGTTATTGGTTCGGTTTGATTTTTTCTTATTGGGTTATTGGGTAAACCGATAACCCAATAAGAATATATAATATATATACACACACATATATGTATGACTTATTATATATTTCTCTTAATTTCTCTTTAATTTCTACCTATTAACAAACCTATTATTTCAATTATACAAACTCTTAATTTCTCCTAACAACATTTAGTTCAAACTTGAAGATTCTTGTAAATTAAAACACATTACGTAGGATTTTTTGTTGCAACTAAGATTCGATTTTTTTTCATGTTAGTTACTACTATTTCTATTTTATGAGTATTTTCTTATCGGTTAAATCAAAAATCGAACCGTTAAGGAATAAAAATCGATAAATCAAAAATCGATAAAAAAAATCTTATTAGTTATTGGTTTAGCATATTTAAATATCAAAAATCAATAAACCAAACCGATAATATATAAAACCGAACCGAACCGACCGATGCACACCCCTACTTCTTCCCCTTTATCCTATTTATCTTTTCTAAATGACTACTTTACCCTTACTTTATTAATATTTATTTTTCTTTACTTGTTTAAAATAGTGGTTATTTTTATTTTTTAATCTATCCAATACATTTTATTTAAAAAATAAATATTATTTTTTAGACTAAAAAAGAAAGTGAAAAACATTAATTTAGCATATAAGTTATTGATGTTCTAAATAAAATAAATGAGCATAATAACCACCACAACAACATATGCAGTGTATTTCTATAGAGTGGGGTTTGGGGAAGATAGAGTGTATACAGTCCATACCACTACTTGCGAGGTTAGATAGAAAGTCTATTTTCGATAGACCCTCGGCTCAAGACACAAAGGACAAAATATGATGAGGATTAACACAATAACATATAGTAACAGATCAATACTACTACATAAAGATAATACTACAACCTATCTACCTGAACCAATATATATGAATAAGAATCAACGAGCAAAAAAGTACAAGCATTGCATTACAACTAATAATAAGGACAACACTCCTATCTACAAGCATGAACTTGCTTCACCTCCTAATCTCTACACTAATTCGCATTCGCCACACCTTTCTAAAAATCAAATGACAGATAATAATAACTTTATAAATATATTCTGATGCATGCAACATAAAAATAATTAATAAAAATGGAGTTATATTTTAAAATAAATTAATTCCTACAATTTACTTATATTGTTAGTAACTTTCAATTATAATTTAGAATATCTCATTAATGACAATCAAAAATTATGTATCTATATAAACAATAGAAAATGACGGAAAAATGAAACTTAAATATACACATAGATACCTATATGATCACTTAATGCATGTATATATTTTATGAAAATTTTATAAAAGGATTATTCTATTTATAACATTAACAAATTTAAATAAAATAAATATATAACTGAGTAAAATAAATAAATAATATATAATATTATCATAAAATATGTTATATAGATGAAGATTACAAATGTTAATGATAATATAGACATTGTATAGGATAAGGGAGGAAAAATGTCTATCGTGTATAGTTGAGGGGGGATTTTAATTTTTAAAATAAAGTTGGAGGGTGTAAATGATTTTCACCCATTTTTGGAGGCAGCATGTATAGCTAAATTTTGCTGTAAATTACTGTAAGTAACACAATCACAATTTGGTGTTTATTGAGATATAATGAATCCTCATCTAATCATCAGGTTAGATAATTCAACACATCTAATATCTGAATTATGAAAGTAACTCTGTAACTATTCCATCTACATTTAATTGGTGAAGGTGCAAATATACTGCTCTTGTAGAGTAATACCTGAGATACAACGTTACCTTCTAAGCCACATTGAGTCAGGACGACCACTCAAATTCATGATATTGGTATCAATATCAGTTCTGAACTACCACACTGACAAAAGATATATACTTCATTGAAGGCAATCATGAGGATCATTGGTTATATACTCTCAAATGCTGGTTTGGCAAAGTTCGGAGCTATCAGATATGCAAGACTTACTACTCCTTTTAATAGATCAACTCTATCGGGCAACCCATTTATTGCCTGCACATTATCTTTTTTATAAACTTTGTATGAAGAGCATAATGAAGAATTCCTTATACTACCTTCTCCAGCCTCATAAATAGAACAACTTTACTGTCATGTTCGCCAAATTCAAGCATTACTAATGAAATCCACAAAAGTTGTATTCAACACAAATCAGTTCTTTGTAAATGAAAATAAAGTAAACGATAGAAAATTAAGTTATTAACAGTATGTAATTTGACACTATTTGGAGTCTGGAGGAGGCTAAAGTTCTTACAAAACAACAATAATAACATATCCAATATACTCCCACAAGTCGGGTTTGAAGAAGGTAGAGCTTATGTAGACCTAAGTCTCTACCTTGGAAGATAGAGAGGTTCTTTTCGAGCAAAGCAACAAATGCAAATTTCAAAAATCATGTAACGAAATTCAGCATCCTTGAGTTGAAAAGGTGATAATGTAAGTGAGGAAAAGAGTAAAATATAAATTAAACAGCACAACAATACTCTTTAATCATGGAAAAAAAATAAACCATAAATTAAACAACACAACAATACTCTTAAATTATTGAGCCTACTTAAAATCCACTTAAGAAACTTAAAAGATAGAAAATATAGAGGTCCTGAGAAGAAGTCCTTGGATGGACAAATGATGACTGATACATTCAATGAATATTTACACCCATTAGATGTAAGTTAGTTGTATCTGCATATATTTCTCAATTGAACTATATATATATATATATATATATATATATATATATATATATATATATATATATAGTTATAATTTCTGTATATATCCAACATCATGCTACTATGCAATTTAAAAAAGACATTACATGGCAACAAAACCTAATTAGAGAGTCTTATTCTATCTTTAATATACCTATATTGGATGTTTATGGTGTTCTTTGTTTCACATCTTAAATTAATTTTTCTTTTTTCTTAACATGTCAATAATTAAGTGGCACTGAAGCAATACATCTTGAACAATTAGGGGACACCTAAATATATCATAAAAATATTTCTAACTTGAGCAACAAAATTAGTAAGTATGACCAACCTAATTTAGCTTATGATTTGAACATTGCGATCTTTACAAAACTCCACTAAAATTTTTTATAGCTTTGCAAACTGGTCGGAATTGATAACATAGAATTAGCAACTTTATTTCAAAGTTGTCTATGTTTTCATCTATCAGGATTGATTTTTTTCATATTAGAAATTGACATGACTAACTAAATTAAATTTTAATGTAATAAACTGTCCAATAAGAGGATTAAAGAGTAATAACCAATTGATCAAGAACATGTACATCTTATTAATACAAATGCATAATCTGAAAATTGATGCATATTAAGGAAATTAAATAGATGCATATTCTGAAAATTGATTCCTAAAATCTCGTGTAGATTCTGTGAAAGATTAAGTGAAAGATTTGAAGATTTTTGTTTTGCAAATTTTGGGGTGAAGAAATATTAAAGAAGAAATACAAGGAGAGAAAAATTTTAAGATGAGAAAAAGCTATGGAGTGGAGAGGAGATCTTAACTATCTTCCTTGAGCAATATACAAAGCTGAGAATTCTTGTGTTGCTTATTAACACATAAATGGAGAAATACCGAGCTAAAATTGAAAAAAATTTAAAGAGCGTGAAAGAGAGTGTCGAAAAAGCACGGATACAAACAAGAAAGCTTACACCTATCAGTCAGATGCATCTTAGTAGCTTCTCAGAGTCATCTTTTGTACGACATGATTTTCTTTTCTCTGTATCTTAACCACTACTTTATGAATATCTTCGTTACTCATCTGATCAGATTCTGTTTCTCTGGCTTAAGTATTCTTGTAAAATTTTCATGTGTTATGAATGTGATAAAATATCGATATGGGAGAAAAACACAAATGAATCCTCAATGGTATATAAAGTACTTAATTACTTCTCCTTTCTTTGGCTAAACTCACACAGATCAGTTACTCTAGTTAGATAACTATTAACTAATACATATGCTACACCTAAATTACTCCACAACTAGCTAATATCTAAAATAAATAAGACACCATTTGTCCAAACAATAAAGAACTTCTAGAAATTACCTGCATAAGGTATTGAATGTTTTTTTCACATTCTTTTCAAAATCTAAAGATGCACTTAACTTTCATATATATTCACGAAAAATTTCATCATTATTCTAATCGAAGTATCTCAAGTACATTAAACTATCAAATACAACATCTATTTCAAAAGGAAGGACCTAATATTCAAAGATCAGTAATAATCAAGAGCCATATAATAAGTCATATAAAATTGAATTGACAGTCAAATAATTTTATTACGACAGTGTCCTGACTGGTTTAACTCATACATAGAAATTTAACAAAAGTTAACAAACATAATATTCAACATTATATTTTCAAAACTGTAGCACCTCAAAAATGGATCCCGAGATGTCACACAGTGCTCAAGACTATGAAAAGCCTCAAGCTAACCCTGTAAGCCTTTTACTAAATCTGGATACTCATAAATAGAGAAATATGAACATAATATCAATGTAGAAGTATGTCTAATCTAAGATGAAATTATCTAAACATAATATATAAAAATATTAGACTCAAAGTT
Source organism: Capsicum annuum (assembly GCF_002878395.1). Taxonomy (NCBI): domain Eukaryota; kingdom Viridiplantae; phylum Streptophyta; class Magnoliopsida; order Solanales; family Solanaceae; genus Capsicum; species Capsicum annuum. The sequence continues at coordinate 58,050,858 of NC_061120.1, read as the reverse complement.
TGGTAAAGAAGTACTGAAAATATGAACAATGTCTAGCAATCTGACAAGCCTCTACTAATACTAACTAGAGAGCTGCTAGACAAGTTCCCAGCTGACTCAAACTGGCTGAAAATACTGAATCAACTATTGTAATAAACTAGAAAATTTGAATGACTGGGTCCCTGAACTATGAGGACTCACCAACTGTCAGGATGTAGATGGAGATGCTCTAAATCACTTATGCTACTGAAACTAAGCACCTAAACCTACATTATGAGACAATCTAGCACATAGACGGTATATGTAGATCAGTATTTCTGGAATATACTGAGTAAATATGGGTGAATGCATAAGTAAAGCAATATCTCAATATTATTGTAAATTTGTAAATGAATGCATGCTAAGTGTAGATGACTCACAATAGCTTGGATAACTATAAACTGAGAATCATGATCATGAGTAATAAAGCATGCTTTATAAATCTAGTGAGTCATGACACTTTGTTCTAAAAGTTGTACTTGTATTCTATCTTGAAATCATACTATGTAAATGTAGAAAGGACTCACTTTTATATCTGTAAACTAAAGGCTAAAATCTAGTAGCTAATGTCTTATGTAAAGCAATATCTGAATAAAGTTGTGAGCCTTTACACTTAATTTTTGAAAGCTTTTTTGTTATTCTTTACTCTTTTCTGTAGGTTGTAGGGAGGTTCTTCTAATCGACATAAACCATATGAGCTAATATGGAGTCCAACGTCTAGTTTCCTTATGGGAAAATCTCATGTTGGGGAGAGGTGTCATAATCTTGCCATGGAGTATAACCTAATCTAAGTGATCACATCTATAACTGTCATCCATATAGAAATGAGAATAATCTGATAATCTGAACCTACATTGGCTCGTAGTTCTGAGGCATGTGAATAGACCCAACTCAGTGCTAAATACTACTCTCTTTAATCTGTATGCTCATTTTGTAGGAAATTCACTTTTAAAACTAGTATAAGAGTGAAGCCAAGAAATGAAGCAGCTTCTCTAATAGCCCCGTTGAATAGGTGGGCGTTTATAATGAAAATCTCTTGTGAATATGCTTACTATAAACTGTAGTTAAAACTGTAAAGTGGATTTCACATCTTATCTGAGGATCAAAGATCAAATCTTTATAAAAAAATCTAAAAATAACTAATTATAGGATGCTTAAAGCATTGTCATTCTTAAAATATCAATGTTCAACTAGGGCTTAGCAACCTATGAATCAAATTCATGTCAAATAGTCATAAAGTTCATGCATAATAATGAAAATATTGATAATTCAATTTAAAATATGAAAATTTCAGCAATACGCATAAAAATACAAAAGTAGACATGCAATTCAACATCTAATTCAATTGTACTCTCAAAATCTTCAAATAGTAAAGAGTGGGTATAAACCCTAGACTAAAATTCATATAATTTCATATAAAATTTAACTTTAAAAATAATTTTGAGCACAAAGATTAAAGACTTATCCTTGTTGAAAATCCCACATACCTTAATTGATGAAATTGATAGAAAAGCTTGAACTTGAATTCCTATTAGTGCTTTTGAAAATGATTTTTTGAATATCTTGAATTGGGAATCTTGAATTTTGGGTTATCTAGGAAAAAGAATGGTGGAATTTGGATTTCTTGGGGTTTAAGTTTTGAGGTTCTTAGGTTTCTTGGAGAGTAATTTGATAATAGGCTAAATCTTGTGTTTTACATGATTTGGGGGCTTGAGAAATGACTAGGTTGCCCTTTGTAAAAATTAGTTCGAAACTGGAAATCCTGATTTTGGGCCTCAGCGCGACGTGCGACAATCGCGGTGGCTTGCTGGAAAAAGGACAATTTCTATTTTGGCCTCTAGCGCGACATAGCCTAATCGTGATGCGTCACTGGAAAAGGACGAGTGCCATTTTGCACTCCACTATGACACGGTGTCTGTCCCATTGAGAATTTCAATGCGATACTAGAAAATTGCAGTGAGCTACTGGAAAAGGAATAGTGAAAATTTGGACTTCACCACAACACAGGCTAATCGCGGTGCCTCACTAGAAATTGGACTATTGTGATTCTGCACCTCCCCGTGGAGCGGTGCTCGAATGCTTTTCACTAAAATTTCCATAACTTCTCAACCAAGTATCGAATTAAGGAGAAATTGGTATCGTTGAAAAGCTAATTCAATTATCTATCATTTGGTAGGTCTAGAGATGGAAAATTCCACTCGTATCAAGAGTTATACACTTTTGAAATTGTCTCTTAACATACTAGGAGATAAACTGAACTAGGAAAAAGTATGGGGTATCACACTATCTTGCCCTTGGGAACATTCATCCTCGAATTAGACTAGTTAAACTGAAGATTCTGAGGGACTGAGGCTATATGCTAGCATGCACAACTGAAACAAAACTGCATGACTGGATCTAACTCATACTGAGCGACTGAACTAATCTGCGAATGCATGAATTTACATGAAGATAACTATATGGCTGAATCTAAGACTGAAAAAAAATTGAATTAAGAAAGACTGTTACCTCAGGGTAATTCTGAGTTCAGGGAGAAAAGGTGAGGATACTTGGTATGCATGTCTGCTTTGTCTTCCCAAGTAGCACCCTCAACGGACTAATTTCTCCACAGAACATTGACCAAGCGAACTTCTTTGTTCCTTAGTTAGCAGATCTGGTGATCAAGAATCTCTACCAGAACTTCTTCGTATGAAAGACTATTCTGAATATTTGGGCTTTCTAGAGAGACTACAACAGATGAATCGTCCATACACTTCTTCAATAAGGACACATGGAACACTGGGTAAACTGATGACAAGTTTGCAGATAGCTCAATTTTATACGCTACCTTCCCCACACAACTCAAAATCCTATAGGGACCTTTATATCGGAGACTAAGCTTCCCCTTTTTTCCAAATTTCTTCACCCCCTTCATGGGTGAAACCATCAAATACACAAGATTATCTACTTCAAACTCAAGATATTTCCTTCTTACGTCTGCATAAGATTTCTAACGACTCTGCGCTTCTTTCAATCTCTCTCGAATCAATTAAAATTTTTCCATATATTCAATCACCATATTTGGCCCAATCAAAGTGGCCTTATCCACTTCGAACCAATCGACTGGTGATCTACATCTATGCCTATAAAGAGCCTCAAACGAGGCCATCCAAATACGAGAATGACAATTGTTATTGTAGGCAAACTCGATCAATGGCAAGTGTTTATCCCAACTGCCTTTGAAATCAAGAACACATGCCCTCAACATATCCTCTAGAGTCTGAATGGTCCTCTTTGTCTGACCATCTGCCTGCGGATGAAAAGTTGAACTGAGATAAACTTGGATACCAAGACCCTTCTGAAAGGCTTTCTAAAATTGAGAGGTGAACTTACTACCCCTATCTGAAATGATGGACAAGGGAACTCCATGAAATCTAACAAACTCTCTGATGTACAGCTTAGCATAATCTTTAGATGTGTAGGACATGGGACCTGGCAAGAAATGGGCTGATTTGTTCAATCTATCTACAATAACCCAAATCGAATCATGCTGACAACGCTAATGAGGTAATCCAGTCACAAAGTCTATATTCACCTCTTTCCACTTCAAAGTGGGATTCCAAACTCCTGTAATGTGCCACCAAGTCTTTGGTGCTCTACATTAACCTGTCTACAAGTCACACATTTGGCTAAAAATTCTGTGATATCTTTTCTCATACCACTCCAACAATAGACTTCCCACAGATCGCGGTATATATAGGTGGCTCCTGGGTGAATGGAGTAACGTACACCATGCATTTCTACCAAAATCTACTACCTCAAATCATCAACACATGGCATTCATAATCTACTCTGGTATCTCAATACACTATCTCTCCTCTGGGAGAAAACCTCTACCTTTTGGTCTTTCACTGACCCCTTCAGTTTGACCTAACTAGGATCCTTATCCTGCTTCACTTTTACTTCAAAAACTAGAGAAGATTCTGAACTACTCTGACCCAAACATTTCCTTCAGCTGAGTCAACCAACTTCACACCCAATCTAGCTAACCAGTGAAATTCCCGAACTAACTCTTTCTTATCATTCTCCACATGAGCAACACTGCCCATAAACAATCTACTAAGGGTGTCTGCCACTACATTATCCTTTCTCGAATGATACAACACACTCATATCATGATTCTTCAACAATTCTAAACAACTTCTCTGATAAAGATTTAACTTCCTCTGAGTAAACACATATTGCAAGCTTTTGTAGTCCGTAAACACATCAACATGCACCCCATAAAGATAGTGCCTCCAGATTTTCAATGCAAACACCACATCAGCTAGTTCAAAATCATAGGTAGGGTAGTTTTTTTCGTGACTCTTAAGTTGTCTAGAGGCATAGACTATAACCTTACCTCTATGCATCAAAACTTAATCCAGACAGATTTTAGAGGCATCACAATATACAATAAACTATCAGGTAGCTCTAAAACTAGGGCTGAAGTGAGTTGAGTCTTCAACTCTTGAAAACACTTCTCATAGAAATTTGACCACTGAAACTTAACTTTATTCTGAGTTAATCTAGACATAGGGGATACAATAGCATAAAAAATCCACAACAAAACATCTATAATAGCTGGCTAAACCCAAGAAACTTTGGATGTCAGATGGAGAGATAGGTCTAGGCCAGTTTCTTACTACTTCTATCTTTTGGGGATCAACTCTAATGCCATCACTGGAAATAATATGATCGAGGAAAACTACTGATATTAGACAAAATTCACATTTGTTGATTTTAGCGAACAACTGGTGATCTTTAAGAGTTTGTAACATATTTCTAAGATGGTCTTCATAATCATTCTCACTACGAGAATAGACAAGAATATCATCGATAAAGACTATACCATACATGTCTATATACTGTTTGAACACTCTATTTATCAAGTCCATGAAGGCTGTTGAGGTATTTGTCAGCCCGAAGGACATGACTAAAAACTCAAAATGATCATAATGGGTTCAGAAAGCTGTCTTTGGGATATCACATTCCCTTACTCTAAGCTGATGATAGTCAGATATAAGGTCTATCTTGGAGAAGTAACTTGAACCTTGGAGTTGGTCAAATAATTCATCAATCCTAGAAAGAGGATATTTGTTTTGGACTGTGACTCTATTCAGCTAACGATAGCCAATGCACATTCACAAAAAATCATCTTACTTTCGCACGAATAGGATGAGAGCTCCTCATGGAAAGACACTGGTACTAATGAAACCTTTATATAAGAGGTATTTAAGTTGCTCTTTTAAATCCTTATGCTCGGCTGAAGCCACATGATATAGAGGAATGGAGATGGATTGAGTATCTGGAAGAAGGTCAATATTGAATTCTATTCCCCTATCGGGAGGTACCCTTGGCAAATCTTTAAGAAAAATATCAGAAAAATCATTGACTATACGAACTGACAGAACTATTGGAGTCTCAAACTTAGTGTCTTTGACTTGAACTAAATGATAGATACACCCTTTTGAGATCAACTTTATGTCTTTAATATAGGATATGAAATGACTCTTGGAAGAAACTGAATTACCTTCCCACTCAAAGACTGGCTCACCTGGAAACTGAAAATTCACCACTCGGGTATGATAATTGATGGATGCATAACAGGAATAGAGCCAATCCATACCAAGAACAACGTTAAAGTCGACCATATCTAACTCTATTAAATCAGCTAACATGATCTTATAAAGGACAGTGGTAGGACACTTTTTATATATCTGTTTGGCAACAACTGACTCACCCACTGGGGTAGAAACCAAGAAGGGCTTAGGGATCTTTTCAAGACCTATCTCAAAATTTACTACAACTAGTGGTGTCACATAAGAAAAATTTAACCAAGGGTCTAATAACAAATAAACATCAGGATGATAGACACGAAGCATACTAGTGACAATATCTGGTAAAATCTCCTGCTCTTGATGGGATGGTAAAGCATAAAACTGATTTTGGCGTTGACTGCCACTGGTACTGGATGATGTGCCTTGAGGAGGGACTTGGTGACTTAGAGGAGTTGGTGTGCTAGTATTCTGAGTCTAGGGATGAACATCTCTATCTCCCTTCTTAGCATGGAGACACTCTTTAATTCCATGACCTAACTTAACATAACCATAACAACCTTTATGTCCTAACAAACACTCACCAAGATGATTCTTACCACACTTAGAATAGGGGGATAACTGTGTTATCCACTCACCCTATTATGAGATCTAGACATAGAAGTCTTACCCCACTGCTCGTGTCTAGCTTTGGGGAGGGAGAACTGGCTGAAGATGGTGTTGGAATAGATGAATGATTTTGAAACTGCAAATGATTCCCTCTCTCCAAACTTTGTCTAGCCATACTCAAACTACCCGGCTCTAGCCTTCTTATTTCCCTTCTCTCTTTGCTTTAACTTTTCTGCCTCAATCTGATAGGCATGAATTATTAACCTAGAAAGATCCATGTCCCCAATAAGCATGGCAGTCCTACACTCCTTGACTACTAAACTAAATACTCTAGTAACAAACTTACTCATACTCGCCCTAGGACCAGCCATCGTATCAGGGGCATACTAAGACAACTGGTTAAACTTAAGGCAGTACTCCTTTACTGTTATCGAGCCCTGCCTCAGTTTCTCAAACTCCTCAACCTTAGCTTTTCTTATTTTATGCGGAAAGGACTTGTCTATAAATGTATCCTGAAACACCTGCTAACTCATAGAGCTGCATTCTCACCTCTTCCATCCTTCCACATAACTACCCAATCATACGCCACATCCTTCAGCCTATAGGATACAACCTCTATATTCTTTTTCTCAGAACATGTATAATCTGGGTGATCGTTCTTATTTCATCTAAGTAAAGTTGTGGGTCCTCACCTACTTTTGACCTAAAAAACTCAGGCGGATTTATTCTCATGAAATAAAAAATTCAAGTTGCTACTAGATCCCCACTATGCTGAAGTGGGACTGTCGTCTGATGGTTTCCTTGAACATTAGCAGTCACCACTTAGGCTAACACCTGAAAGACAGCATGAGATATAGCATAGGATACATTCTTATTCAGAGGGTCAGCAGGCTGGGGTGGCTGGTTATAATTTTTGCGTGCATTAGCTCGATGAGGAGACATATTCAACTGTCACATAAAAGCACGATTTAAAAGCAGATAGAGACACTGCAAGCATGATAGATCATGAAAGAAAGAGATGATTTTCTAAAAATATCCTATAGTCTCTTGCTCATAAAGGAGGCGTGCTTTACATCCATGATTAAGACTCTACGTAATGAGGCTTATCTGACTCCCTAGGAATCTTATAACCTTAGGATCTGATTCTAAGTTTGTAATGCACTAAAATCGGGTGTCGAGACGTCACACGATGATCAAGACTCGAGTAGCCATAAGCTAACCCTATAAGCTTTCTGCTAAATTAGGATACTCATAAATAGAGAAATATGAACATAATATCAATGCTGAAGTCTGTCTGATCTAATATGAAATCATTTAAACACAATATCTAAAAATATTAGACTCAAAGTCTAGTAAATAAATACTAAAAATCTGAACTACGTCCAACAGTCTGACAAGCCTCTACTACTACTAACTAGAGAGTCGTTGGAACAAGTCCCCAGCTAACTTAAACTGGATGAAAATACTGAATCAACTACTGTAATAAACTATAAAATCTAAATGAATGGGTCCTTGAACTATAAGGATTCACCAACTATCGAGATGTAGATGGAGATGATCGAAATCACTCATGCTGTTGAAACTGAGCACCTGAAACTATTTTATGAGATAATGTAGCACATAGACATATATATGGATCAGTACTTCTAAAATGTACTGAGTAAATGGGGGTGAATGCATATGTAAAACAATATGTAATGCATATGTAAAACAATATGTCAACGTTAGTGTAAATTTGTAAAATAATGCATACTAAGTGTAGATGACTCACAATAGCTTAAATAATTGAAAATTGAGAATCATGATCATGAGTGATAAAGCATGCTTTATAAATCTAGTGAGTTATAGCACTTAGTGCTAAAAGCTGTACTTGTATTCTATCTTGAAATAATATTATCTAAGTGTAGAAAGGACTTACTTTTATATCTGTAAACTGAAAGCTGAAATCTAGTAGCTAATGTCTTATGCAAAGCAATGTCTGAATAAAGTCGTGAGCCTTTACACTTAGTTTCTGAAATCTTTTCTGTTATTCCTTACTCTTTTCTATAGGCTGTACGGAGATTCTTCTAACTGACATAAACCATGTGAGATAACATGGAGTCTAACATCTAGTTCCCTTATAGGAAAACCTTACATTGGGGAGAGGTGTCATACTCTTGCCACGGAGTATAACCTAACCTAAGTGATCGCATCTGTAATTGTCATTCATATAGAAATAGGAATAATTTGATAATATGAACCTATGTTGGCTCGTAGTTCTGGGGCATGTGAACATACCCAACTCGGTGCTAAATACTACTTCTTTTAATTTGTATGCTCTTTCTGTAGGAAATTGACTTTTAAAACTAGTATAAGGGTTTATAATGAAAACCTCTTATGAAGCTGTTTACTGTAAACTATAGTTAAAACTGTAAAGTAGATTCCATATCTTATTTGAGGATCCAATATCAAATCTTTATAAAAAAAAATCTAAAAATAACTAATTATAGGATGCTTAAAGCATTGTCATTCTTAAAATATCAATGTTCAACTAGGCTTTAACAACCCATGCATCAGATTCATGTTAAAACATCATAAAGTTCATGCTTGATAATGAAAATATTAATAATTCAATTCAAAATCTGGAAATTTCAGCAATACAGATAAAAATACAAAAGTAGACATGCAATTCAACATCTAGTTCAATTGTAATCTCAAAATCTTTAAACAGTAAAGATTGGGTATAAACCCTAGAATAAAATTCATATAATTTCATATAAATTTCAAGTTTAAAACTAATTTTGGGGTCAAGGACGAAATAATTATCCTTGTTGAAAATCCCACATACCTTAATTGATGAAATTGATAAAGAAGCTTGAACTTGAATTCCTATTTGTGCTTTTGAAGATGATTTCTTGAATATCTTGAACTGGGAATCTTGAATTTTGGGTTATATTGTAAAAGGAATGGTGGAATTTAGATTTCTTGGGCTTTAAGTTTTGAGGTTCTAGGGTTTCTTGGAGAGTAATTTTATAAAAAGTTAGCATATAATACTTAGAATAGGTTAAATCTTGTGTCTTACACGATTTGGGGGCTTGAAAACTATCTAGGTTGCCCTTTGTAAAAATTAGTTCGAAACTGGAAATCTTGATTTTGGGCCTCAGTGTGATGCGCCACAATTGCGGTGGCTTGCTGGAAAAAGGACAATTGCCATTTTGGCCTCTGGCGTAATTCGGCCTAATCGCGTTGCGTCACTGGAAAAGGACGAGTAACATTAGTCTTCCCCATTGAGAATTTTGACATGATACTGGATAATTGTGGTGAGCTACTAGAAAATTAAGATTTGGAATTTTTACTTCCCCACGACGCGGGCTAATCACGACGCCTCACTGGAAATTGGATAATTGCAATTCTGCACCTCACTGCGGAGTGGTTCTCTAATTCTTTTCACTAAAATTTCCTTAACTTCTCCACTGAGTATCGGATTAAGGAGAAATTGGTATCATTAGAAGAGTAATTCAATTATCTATCATTTGGTAGGTCTAGAGCTGGAAAATTCTACTCGTATCAAGAGTTATACACTTTTGAAGTTGTCTCTTGACATACTAGGAGCTAAATTGAACTAGGAAAAAGTATGGGGTATCACAATATCTCGCCCATGGGAACATTCGTCCTCGAATAAAACTAGTTAAAATAAAGATTTTGAGGGACTGAGGCTATATGATAGCATACACAACTAATGAAAAAATGCATGACTGAATCTAACTCATACTGACGGACTAAACTAATTTGTACATACATGAATTTACTTGAAGATAACTATATGGCTGAATTTGAGACTGAAAAAGAATTGAATTAAGGAAGACTGTTAACTTAGGATAATTCTTAGTTTGGGGAGAAAAGGTGATGATACTTGGTACGCATGTCTGCTTTGACTTCCCAAGTAGCACCCTCAACGAACTGATTTCTCTTCAAAACTTTGACCAAGCGAACTTTTTTGTTCCATAGTCAGCAGATCTGGTGATCAAGAAACTCAAACTGAACTTCTTCGTATGAAAGACTATTATGAATATCTGTGCTTTCTAGAGGGACTACAACAGCTGAATCATCCTTGCGCTTCTTCAATAAGGACACATGGAACACTGGGTGAACTGATGAAAAGTATGCAGGTAGCTCAAGATCATACGCTACCTTTCCCACACGACTCAAAATCCTATAGGGACCCACATATCAGGGAATAAGCTTCCTCTTTTTGCCAAATCTCTTCACCCTCTTCATGGGTGAAACCATCAAATACATAAGATCATCCACTTCAAACTCACGATCTCTCCTTCTTATATTTGTATAAGATTTATGACGACTCTAAGCTACTTTTAATCTCTCTCAAATCAGTTAAAATTTCTCTATAATTCAAGCATCATATCTGGCCCAATCAAAGCGGCCTCACCCACTTTAAATCAACTGACTGGTAATCTACATCTCTGCCTATAAAGATCCTTAAACAAGGCCATCTGAATACTAATGGCAACTGTTATTATAGGCAAACTCAATCAATGGCAAGTGTTCATCCCAACTACCTTTGAAATCAAGAACACATACCCTCAACATATCCTCTAGAGTTTGAATAGTAATCTCTACCTGACCATTTGTCTACGGATGAAAGCTGAATTAAGATGAACTTGGGTACCAAGACCCTTCTGAAAGGCTTTTCAAAACTGAGTACCCCTATATGAAATGATGGACAAGAGAACTCCAAATAATCTAACCAACTCTTTGATGTACAACTTAGCATAATCTTTAGCTGTGTAGGACATGTGGCATGGTAATAAATAGGCTGATTTGGTCAATCTATCTTCAGTAACCCAAATCAAATCATGCCGATGACGCGAATGGGGTAATCCAGTCATAAAGCCTATATTCACCTCTTTTCACTTCCAAGTGGGAATACTAAACTCCTACAATGTGCCACCAGGCCTTTGGTGCTCTACCTTAACCTGTTTACAAGTCACTCACTTGGCTACAAATTCTACGATATCTTTCTTCATACCACTCCAATAATAGACTTTCCGTAGATCGCAGTACATCTTGGTGGCTCTTGGGTGAATGGAGTAATGCGCACCATGTATTTCTGCCAAAATCCACTACCTTAAATCATCAACACATGGCACACACAATCTACTCTAGTATATCAACACATCATCTCCCTCTTGGGAGAAAACCTCTAATTTTGGTCTTTAACTGACCCCTTCAGTTTGACCTAACTAAGATCCTTATCCTACTTCTTTTATACTTATGAAACTAGAGAAAATTTTGAACTACTCTGAAGCCAAACATTTCCTTCAATGAAGTCAATGAAACTCCCAAATTACACCTCTCTCATGAGAGAGTAAACGATCGCTGTCAAATATAGAACCCAACTGGGTTGGGTGTCGAACCTCATAGGGAATACAGTGTTCACTAAGTATTGTGATTGTTATTAGATTGTTGATCTAAAGTTCCAAAATAAAGGAGGTTTGGAAATGATAACAGTGTTCTTTTGTATTTGTGTTACACAAAACTCCAACTACTAAGAGTAAATGTAGATGTAATTTCAAGGAGAATGAATTAACTAGAGTTATTCTCACCAAGATTTTCAAACAATTAGGGTTGTGAGTTTGTATTTGAATTCTGTCTTATGTATCCAATCACAAAAATTATTGAATTCTAAGGAATACCCATGCGTTTCTCAACCTAATGATTATTTTACCCTTTATTTCTCTCGAACTTAAAGGATTCATGCATTATTCAATAACACTTTCATGGGGGTTGATCCTGTTAAGGCATCAACCCATTAACCCAAAGGGTAAAACTATGGAGTTCATGTGAATCGGTTCTTTTCCCAACATCCACTTTCTTGTCAGACAAGTGGAGTTCAAGGGCTCATTTCTCAAGTTTGCAACCAAGATATGTCATTAAGATGAAGAAAGATTCATGTAATTTCGATAGATGTTAGAAATAAAACCCATTCACAACTCCAAAATAGTTCTCTACATCAAGGCTCCCATAACCCTAGTTATGGGAGTTTAGCTACTCATCTCCATATAAGAAATCAAAGTTATATTGATTGTTCATAAATAACTTCAGAAGAGTACTTACAAAAGTTGCAGTATTGTTCTTCTCAATCTTTGATGGAGAATATGAAAACTAACAATCAACTCTCAATCTCTAGATTTAAATCCCAATGAAAAGTAGTACAAAGCTCTCACTAGAGGAGAAAGTATGAAAATGAAGACAAAAGATATGGAATAAACCCTAATACTTGGTATTTATATGATTCCAAAACTGGGGTTTTAAAATTCAAACTTGGATTCTCCGTGTTTTGGTCGACAGGTCAAGCGATGGTTCATCGCAGGTCCAACGGTCTATTGCCTGTACCGTCGCTGGGTATCCAGTGACTCCATATTCTTCTTCTGGGCGATGGTTAGTGCAAAGGCCCATCTCAAGGTTGACAGTCCATCATCTGGACCATCACAGGACTTCCAGTGATGATGCGTTCTATATCAAGGCGATGATTTAGACCGACATCCCATTGCAGGGATGACGGTCTGTCGCCTGCACTGTTGCATAATATACAGAGTCTATGCCTTCTACTTTTGGTCGATGGTTAAAACTAACGGATTGTCGCAAGGTCGACGGTCCGTCGCTGCTTATTTTACTTTTGTTTTGCTCAGATTCTCCTAGTTACCTTTCACACTCAGTCCTTATCCTGTAAGCACTAAAATACCATGTTAAATACAACAGTGGTTGCTTGAAAACACACAATTATCCTAAGAAAAAGGCCTAAAATGTTCCATAAAAATTGGAACATCAACACCCTCAACTTAAGAAAATTGCTTGTCCTCAAGCAACTCAACACTAGGATACATATATGAACAACATCATGATTGGCATTTCACAGTAAAACCAACACAATCATACAATTATTCCACTACCCATTTGGTTATGCCATCTCAACACACATGGATCCACTACTAGTATTAACTACTAATCCGCACATTTATAGCTACAAATAGAACACCCCAAAGAACTAAATAGAATAGATATAACTCAACATGCCCTCACAGCCAAAGAAGTCCACCTCACATCACATAGTTAAATCGTGATTAAGCTTCTCACTCTCAGAAAAGAAGTTTCCAACACAGTGTATACCTATAAACTTGCCCTTATCATATAATGTTCTCTTATGATTGACTCGCTAAGATTAAGTAGGACTTGCTAAGGGTTGTAATGAGGTTTTAGGGGTTTTAATAAGGTTTTAGGCTCGGTGAAGGTTATTTATTTAGGTAACTGACTTAAAGTACAAGAATTTCACTCTCTTTATCCTTTTCGGTAGCTACTTACTAGAATTAAGGACCCTCTCATTCATTCGCAGTTATTCATCAATGTTCTTTTCATAACCTTTTTTTTATTGAGAACACAGCAGAAGCCACCCTCAACTTATGCTAATAATAAGATTGAGGTGCACAATATCTATTTAGATTGCTAACTAGACCAGGGCCAGATGTTACCCCTCAAATTACTTTTAACTCAACCTCCCCGACTGCTAACAATCTAGCAGTAGCCACCCTCAACGTAGCTAATTTGCCTAAGTTAAAGTGCACAATGTCCACAATTAGACCAGGGCCAAAGCTAAATTCTTAACACCTTCTAGAGAGTGAATCAAAGTTATTTGGACAGAAAAAACACTACCACACCTCAAAAGGGTTGAGAAAGGGAACACAATGTTTTTGGCGGGTCAACCATTTGGCTAAGTGGACTAATAACACAAGATGGCCTACTATCCTCTCTTATTGAGTCAAAACACATGGCAACATCTGATGAACCGAAAAAGTCCTAGGTGTAACACTTATGTCAGAACTACACAAATACTCACCCACTCAGGCATTGAGTTAATTTCTACCCTACTAATTCTTAGAATCCAGATCACATAGTTATACTTTCCTTCATTACTAACTTACAATACCATTAACAGAGTCACACACGGTTGCATAACACTTTGCCACTTGGTACGAGGAATTAATTATACAAAAAATGAAAAACACACTTTTTCCACCATTAGTTGTCATCCGCATATGTACAATAAGGTGCTAATAGGAATGGAACTTTTATTTCAACACCAATAAAACATGAAAATGAACATAGTGAAAATGAAAATGCAACACCTTAATAACAACCTAGACATGCCGATTCTCCTAGATAGCACATGGTAGGAAAATAATATCGGAAACAGAACCTCCCATGGTACAAGCACATCCCACCCCACAAAAAAAATAATGCTTTATCCTCAAATGTATAAAATTTTAAGTAAAAAGAAGGGGGAAATACTTGTTGTGCCTCTTATTCAATCTGAGGTGTCAGTGAAGTGCGGTGAGGCTATTGTGTCCTCACCCAGTGCTATGTTGACTCCCATGGTGGTGGGAGTATTCACAATCTCTCCCTCAAAAATTAAACGTACCACATCTTCAGCCGGATCTACAGGTTACTTCCTAGCTGGGGCAGAACTAGTAGACATCCAGTTGTTTCATCTTCTACTCTTTTTCTTCTTTTCTCTTCATCTCTCCTTAACCTCTTGCTTACCTTTCTCATATCATACATTATGGTACGTCTAGAGTACGATGGTCCATCAGATAATCCCATCATGACTTTTCGGATTCTTAGTTCCTGGGCATGGTTGTGATGATTGATCATGATAGTTCGTTGAGCTCTCGACGATCCGTTAGGTGATCTGTTGGCCATCTAAAATTCCTTTAGCTTCTATTTTCCCTACACCGTTGTACCTGCACACTTCTAAAAACCCTTCACCTTGCATAAATCAACAAAACAAACAACAAAATAACTTAAATAAATGCTATACAACAACACAATGTGGGTTACCTCCCACTAGCGCTTGATTTATCCTCGCAACACGACTTAGTTCTCTCAATTACTCATACTTCATCAAGATAGAAAGTAGCAATACCTTTTATCGAGTTTTTTTGGAATGATATAAAGTTTAACTGGTTGCCCGTTGACTTTGAAGAAACTTCTATCTTTATTTTCAAGTTCAACTGCTCCAGATGAGTAGACTTGACTAATTTTAAATGGGCCTAACCACTTGGACTTAAGTTTACCTGGGAAAAATTTGAGTCTGGAGTTGGATAGAAGCACCAAGTCACATTTCTGAAATTCTTTCTTTTCAATTATGTGATCATGGTATTTCTTCATTCTTTCCTTGTACAGGTCAGCTCTCTCATAAGCTATGAGATGGAACTCATCCATCTCATTAAGTTGCCCCAGTCTCATATTTACCACCTCATTCCAGTTCAGATTAAGACGCTTCAGTACCACAGTGCTTTATACTCTATCGCCCACAGTACTTTATGCTCTAGCTTAATCGGCAAATGGCATGCCTTACCATAAACCAATTGGTATGGCGACATGCCAATAGGTGTCTTGAAAGTTGTTCGATATGACCATAATGCATCGTCCAACTTCCTAGACCAATCTTTTCTGCTCGCATTCACAGTCTTGGCAAGGATAGCCTTGATTTCCCAACTAGAGATTTTCGCTTGCCAACTTGTTTGCATGTGATATGGCGTAGCTACCTTATGCTGATTAACTCTATATTTTGCCAATATGGCTCAGAATATCTTGTTGCAAAAGTGTGATCCTCCATCGCTTATGATGGTCTGTGGTACTCTAAAGCGATAAAAGATGTTTCTCCTCAAGAATGCAGCGACTCACTTCCCTTCATTATCTGCTAGAGCCACAGCCTCAACCCATTTTGACACGTAGTCAATAGTAACTAGTATTTACTTCATCCCAAATGAGCTCACAAAGGGCCCCTTAAAGTCAATGCCCCATACATCGAACAGTTCAACCTCTAAAATCTTGGATATTGGCATCTCATGGAACATTGAGATAGACCCTTGTCTTTAACATTGATCATATCTGTTTATGAACTCGTAATCATCCTTAAACAAAGTAGGCCAATAGTAACCACTTTAAAGCACTTTTCTAGCAGTATGATCACCAGCATAATGATCTCCAACTGGGAAAGCATGAGTTGCTTCCAGTACACTCAGCATCTCCACTTCTGGAATACATCTTCTAATAATGCCATCCGCACACCATCGAAAAAGATACGACTCATCCCAGAAATAGTGTTTCATATCATGGAGAAACTTTTTCTTCTGATGGAAGGAAAGATTCTTTAGCATTACCTCACTTACCACATAGTTTGTGAAGTCAGCATACCAAGGTACTTTTTCAAGCACTACATCCAATACTTTCTTATTCAAAAAGGAATCATCAATCTCAAGCTCGTGTTTTACTACCTGCTCACCTTCGAGTCTACATAAGTGGTCAGCCACATGATTCTCACATCCCATAAGATCCTTGACCTCGATGTCAAATTCCTAAAGTAGCAATACCCATCGGATCAACCTTGGTTTAGCATCCTTCTTCGCCATTAGGTACCTCAAGGAAGTGTTTTCAGTGTGTACCACTATTTTGGTACCTAGAAAATGCGCCCGAAACTTCTCAAAAGCATACACCACTGCTAGAAGTTCCTGCTCTTTGACGGTGTAGTTTTTCTGAGCTTCATTCAGTGCTTTACTGGCATAATAAATTGGATAAAATAATTTGTCCTTCTTTTGCCATAGCACAGCTCCAAGGGCAACACCTCTTACATCACACATTATCTCAAATAGTTTTAACCAGTCCGGTGCAACAATGATAGGGTCCTTAACCAGCTTCCTCTTAAAGCATTCAAATTCCTTAATACATTCAGCATCAAAGAAGAACTTAGATTCCTTCTGCAAAAGTTTGCAAAGTGGAATTGCAATTTTAGAGAAGTCTTTTATAAACCTCCGATAAAAGCCAGCATGTCCAAGAAAACTACTCAGCTCTTTCACTAAGATAGGAGGTGGTAGCTTTGCAATAACTTCTACTTTGGATCGATCAATCTCTATCCTTTTTGCTAAAATTTTGTGCCCGAGAACAATGCCCTCCTTCACCATGAAGTGGCATTTCTCCCAATTAAGCACAAGATTGAATTCCACACACCTCTACAAAGCCCTACTCTTCGCCAGACAAAGCTTAAATGAATCTCCAACCACAGAAAAATCATCTATGAATACCTCCAAGGTGTCCTCAACCATATTCGAGAAAATAAACATCATACAACTTTGGAAGGTAGAGGGTGCATTACATAACCCAAACGACATCCGCTTGAATACAAAAGTGTCATATGGTCATGTGAACGTTGTGTTCTCCTGATCTTCAGGAGTAATACAAATCTGATTGAATCCAGAATATCCATCTAAGAAAAAATACCACCCCCTTCCTGCCAACCGATTAAGCATTTGATCCATGAAGGGAATTGCGAAGTGGTCCTTTAAAGTCCATGAGTTTAGTTTGCAGTAGTCCATGCAAACTCTCCAACCAGTCACAGGCCTAAGAGGAATCAACTTGTTCTTTTCATTTGCAACAACAGTCATGCCCCCTTTCTTGGGAACACATTTAACTTGGCTTGCCCATTTACTGTCTGAAATAGGATAAACCACTCTTGCATCTAGCCACTTAATAATTTCTTTCTTAACTACCTCTTGCATCGGTGGGTTAAGTCAGCGTTGATGTCAATGATAGGAGTACATTCTTCCTCAAGTTGTATCTTATGAGTGTAGATGCTAGGGGCAATGCCAATAGTGTTAGCAATAGTCCAGCCTATTTCTCTTTTGTATCTTTGAAGCAGTGAAATAAGTGCTTCCACCTGCGTCTTACCCAAGTCAGCTGCAACAATAATAGGTAATGTGTTCCCACTACCCAGGAACATATACCTTATAACTCTTTCAGCTCCAGGATAGGTGGCTCTTCTATAGAGGGCTTAGCAGGTGGACTTGGACAATTTTCTAAGTCCAAGTCCAACTTCTTGGGTGCATATGAGTAAGACCCCATGCTAGTTAATGCACATACAGTCTCCTCATAATCCTTTATACCATCTTGGTCAAAATTCATCAACACGGCAACCGATATTTCAACAATAAATTTCTCTTCAATCGACACTTCCTGCTCCTCCTTATAATAGACATCTACAATGGAAAACACACTCATTTATTTATGCTACTTCATTGATTGTCACACATCAAATCACACCACTTCATCACTTAACCTAAATAAGAGCTCATTAGCTCGCAAATCAATCAGCACACTTCTGGTTGCGAGGAAAGGTCGATCCAAGATTATGGGCTGCTCAAAATCCACCTCGCAATCTAGAATGATGAAATTCGTAGGAAATATGAAACTAGCAATCTTTACCAGCACATCATGCAAAATACCAACTGGTCATTTGACCGACCTATCTGCCATCACAAGTCGCATGTTAGTGGGTGTGGGGTCTCCCAAACCCAACTTTTTGTAAACAGCTAGCGACATCAGATTGATGCTAGCTCCCAAGTCGCAGAGAGATTTTACAAAGTCAAGAGGTCCAATAGTTCATGGGATAGTCAATGCTCCTGGATCTGCCTTTTTTTGCACCAGAGACCTTATGGAAATAGCACCACAATGATAAAAATTATCCATCAACTCAAAACTAACTGACTTCTTCTTTGTGATGAGGTCTTTCATGAACTTTGTGTACCTGGTCATTTTGTCTTATGCCTCTACCAGTGGTAGATTAATCGTCAACTGCTTCATCATAGCCATGAATTTGCTTAACTTTGTGTGGTCGGCCTTCTTCTTCAACCGACGAGGAAATAAAGAAGGTGGTTTTGGAAGAGTGGTAATCACCACTTTAGCCTCTTTTCACTTATTCTTCTCCAACTCATTAACTTGCTTACTGTTGGATGGTGTGTCGTCAATGACCTCATCCAATTTCCCAGACTCCACCGAATGATAAATCGCTACTTCTTCAATATCGTCAGCTACAATATCAACCACAGGCTTACCTACAAGAGGGTCTGCCTATACCTTACCACTTATAGTAGTGATAGTCATGCAAGAACCATCATTTTGCAGATTTGGAATGGGATCACTTGGCAATGTTCCAGTCTTGCTCTTCATGGTAGTCACTCCAAAATTGGTAG
This sequence comes from Capsicum annuum, assembly GCF_002878395.1. Lineage (NCBI taxonomy): Eukaryota > Viridiplantae > Streptophyta > Magnoliopsida > Solanales > Solanaceae > Capsicum > Capsicum annuum. The sequence continues at coordinate 58,031,573 of NC_061120.1, read as the reverse complement.
CTTCAAATCCCTTTAATAATTTCTCCATCATGTCCTCCGTAGACATCTTGCTAGAGCTAGTTGCAGCACTATCTCTGCTTTTAGGAGGTACATATAGCCCACTCATATCATTCTTACCTTTCTAATTCCTTGCTCTCTATCCTTGTAACCAGCCTTGTCATAGTAGTTTTGACCTTGATTTCCTTGGCTATTTCCCCGAAAACCCCCTGATTATTCAAATAGTTAGCCTTTTCTTCCAAATCAGAATCATCTCTACCTTTAGCTGCAATAGCTTTCACTTTTTTAGTCTTTGCAGATAATAAATGCTTGGTCAACAAATCCATTTATGTCTTCAAGTATGCCATGTCATGATCACGTTCTTCCTCTTTCTTATGTTGTTCCACAGTTATGCCAATAGACACAGCAGGGCTTGCTACCACAGAATCCTTGGTATGCCAAGCTCTGCTTTATTTGGTCATCCGATCAAGCATATCCGAGGCCTCCTAAAAAGTGAGATCCATAAATGATCCCCCTGCAGTATTATCAATAACTAGCTTTGTAATAGAGTTTAAAGCCCAATAAAGAGTCTCCATTAGATAAATATTTATTATACTATGGTTTGGACACTGTGTCAGCTTTCTTTTTAACCTCTCCCATGTCTTATAAAGGGCTTTGATTAAAGTTGTCTAAAGTTTCTGATCTCATCCCTCAACTATACCCTTCTAGAAGATGGAAAGAAACTTTCTAGGAAAGCCTCTTTCAATTGCCTCCAGTTGGTTATAAAATTGGACATTAGCTCATTAAGCCACAATGTTGCCTCCCTAGACAGAGACAATGGAAATAAATACAGGCGGATGGCATTTTGTCCCACTCCCAAGTTATCAAAGGACTTGTAAATAGTGATAGAATTCACTAAATGCATATTAGGATTATCTCTCGAGAGTCCACCAAACAATCCTTTTAGATTAAGGAGCTGGATCATTGTACTGGTAATATTAAACTTTGCTCCTGGTACTAGATGTTGAGGAATAGTAGCTCAAGTGGAACCAGCTCCTTCCATTCTATCTTCATCATCACTAAAATCAAATTGAACAGCTTGATGATCTGGTCTCGCCTTAAAAGGACGATTTTTATTCATATTTCTGTTCATTGCTGCAACTACATTCTCTGCACACCTTCGATTAGCATGATCTAATAAGTCATCATCCCCAAAATCATCATCAGGATTAGGATGACGTGCCTGCTGGCCATCATTCTGCTGATTTACTTGAGCTCTAGCCAATGCAGCTAGTCTCTCAGCATCTTAGGGTTCTGTTATTTATCTAATAAGTTGCAGTTTTGGATGTATTGGTAATAATGGTGCACCCGATCTCCGTGTACTTGGCATACACAACAACTCCCCTGGAAAAACAAAAGCAACAAATAAAAGTAAAATTTGGGAAACTTGATCAAAGGTAAATTAACAAAAACAAACTTAATTGACAATCGTATTCCCCGACAACAGCGCCAAAATTTGATACGCCCAAATTACACCTCTCTTATGAGAGAGTAAGCGGTCGCTGTCAAAAATAGAACCCAACTGAGTTGGGTGTTTTATCCCATAGGGAATACAATGTTCACTAAGTATTGTGATTGTTATTAGACTGTTGATCTAAGGTTCTGAAATATAGGGGGTTTGGAAATGATAACAGTGTTCTTTTGTATTTGTGTTACACAAAAGTCCAACTACTGAGAGTAAATGTAGATGTAATTTCAAGGAGAATGAATTAACTAAAGTTATGCTCACCAAGATGTTCAAACAATTAGGGTTGTGAGTTTATGTTTGAATTCTGTCTTATGTATCCAATCGCAAGAATTATTGAATTCTAAGGATTACCCATGCGTTTTTCAACCTAATGAGTATTTGACCCTTTACTTCTCTCGAACTTATAAGATTCAAGAATTATTCAATAAAACTCTCATGAGGGTTGATCCACCCAAAGGGTAAACCTAGGGAGTTCATGTGAATCACTTGTTTTCCCAACATCCACTTTCTTATTAGACAAGTGGAGTTCAACGGCTAACTTCTCAAGTTTGCAACCATGAGATGTTTTTAAGATGAAGAGAGATTCATCCAATTTTGATAGATGTTAGAAATCAAACCCATTCACAACCCTAAAATAGTTCTATACATCAAGGCTCCCATAACCCTAGTTATGGGAGTTTAGCTACTCATCTTCATATAAGAAATCAAAGTTATATTGATTGTTCATAAATAACTTCAGAAGAGTACTTACAAAAGTCGCAATATTCTTCTTCTCAATCTTTGATGGAGAAAATGAAAACTAATAATCAACTCTCAATCTCTACATTCAAATCTCAATAAAAAGTAGTACAAAGCTCTCACTAGAGGAGAAAGTATAAAACTGAAGACAAAAGATACGGAATAACCCTAATACTTGGTATTTATATGATTCCAGAACTGGGGTTTTAAAATTCAAACACAGATTCTTCGTGTTTTGGTCGAAGGGTCAAGTGATGGTTCATCGCAGGTCCGACGGTCCGTCGCCTGCACCATCACTGGGTGTCGAGTGACTCCATGTTCTTTTTCTGGGTGATGGGTAGTGCGAAGGCCCATCGCAAGGTCGATGGTCTATCACCTGGACCGTCGCAGGACTTCCGGTGATGATGTGTTCTATATCATGGCAACGATTTAGTTTGATGGCCCATCGTAGGGCCGATGGTCTGTCTCCTGGACTATTGCATGATGTCCAGAGTCTATGCCTTCTGCTTTTGGTCGATGGTTTAAACCGACGTATCATCGCAAGGTCGACGGTCTATTGCCTAAGCCGTCGCTACTTATTTTACCTCTATTTTGCTCAGATTCTCCTAATTACCCTTCATACTTAGTCCTTATCCTAAAACAACTAAAATACTATATTAGATACAGTAGTGGCTACTTGAAAACACACAATTATCCTAAGAAAAAGGCCTAAAATGTTCCTAAAAATTAGAACATCAGTCAACCAACCTCACACCCAATCTAGCTAACCGGTGAACTTCCCGAGCTAACTCTTTCTTATCATTCTCCATATAAGCAACATTGCTCATAGACAATCTACTAAGGACATCTGCCACAACATTGGCCTTGGCCCAGATGATACAACACACTCATATCATAATCCTTTAACAATTATAACCACCTTCTCTGATGAAGATTTAACTCTCTTTAAGTAAACACATATTGAAAGCTTTTATGGTTCGTAAACATATCAACATGCACCCCATAAAGATAGTGCCTCCAGATTTTCAATGCAAACACCATAACAGCTAGCTCAAGATCATAGGTAGGGTAGTTTTTTCATGACTCTTAATTTTTCTAGAGGCATAGACTATAACCTTACATCTCTGGAACAAAAATCAATCCAGATCAATTCTACAGGCATCACAATATACAACAAACCATCAGGTAGTGCTAAAACTGGGGCTGAAGTGAGTCGAGTCTTCAACTCCTTAAAACTCTTCTCACAGGAATTTGACCACTGAAACTTAACTTTCTTCTAAGTTAATCTAGACATAGGGGATGTAATAACATAAAACCCTCAACAAACCATTTATAATAGCCAGCTAAACCCAAAAAATTTTGGATGTCTGACGGAGAGATAGGTCTAGGCCAGTTTCTTACTGCTTTTGGGGATTAACTCTAACGCCATCACTGGAAACAATATGACCGAGAAAAGCTATTGATCTTAGATAAAATTCACATATGCTGAATTTAGCGAACAACTAATGATCTCTAAGAGTTTCCAACACAGTTCTAAGATGGTCTACATGTTCATCCTCACTACGAGAATAGACAAGAATATCATCGATAAAGACTATAACAAACATGCCTAAATACTATTTAAACACTCTGTTCATTACTGTTGAGGCATTTTTCATCCTGAAGAATATGACTAGAAACTCGAAATGACCATAATGGGTTCTGAAAGCTGTCTTTAGGATATCACATTCCCTTACTCTAAGATGATGATAGTCGGATCTAAGGTCTTATCTTTGAGAAGTAACTTGCACCTTGGAGTAGGTCGAATAAGTCATCAATCCTAGGAAAAGGATATATGTTTTTGACTGTGACTTCATTCAGCTGATGATAGCCAATGCACATTCATAAAGAATCATCTTTTTCACATGAATAGGATGGGAGCTCCTCATGGAGAGACACTGGGCCTTATGAAACCTTTATCTAAGAGGTCTTTAAGCTGCTCTTTTAACTCTTTAAGCTCAGCTAGAGCAATACGATATATAGAAATGAAGATGGGCTGAGTATCTGGAAAAAGGTTAACACCAAATTCTATTTCCCTATTGGGAGGTACCCCTGGCAAATCTTTGGGAAAAACATCAAAAAAGTCATTGACTACATGAACTGACTGAATTGTTGGAGTCTCAAACTTAGTGTCTTTGACTTGAACTAGATGATAGATAAACCCTTTTGAGATCAAATTTCTAGCTTTAATATAGGATATGAAATGACTCTTAGGAGACACTAAACTACCTTCTCACTCAAAGGCTGACTCACCTGGAAACTGAAACTTCACCACTCTATTACGACAATTGAATGATACATAATAGGAATAGAGCCAATCCATACCAAGAATAAGGTCAAAGTCGACTATATCTAACTCTATTAAATTAGCTAACATGATCTTATGAAGGACAGTGATGGGACACTTTCTATAGATCTGTATGGCAACAACTGACTCACCCACTGGGGTAGAAACCAAGAAGGTCTTAGGGATATTTTTAGTACCTATTTCAATATTTACTACAACTAGTGGGGTCATATATGAGAAAATTAACCCAGGGTCTAATAAGAAATAAACATCTAGATGAAAGATATGAAGTATACCAGTGATAACAACTGGTGAACTCTTCTGCTCTTGATGGAATGGTATAGCATTAAACTAATTTTGGTGCTGTCCACCATCGATACTGGATGATGCACCCTAAGGAGGGACTAGGTAACTCAGAAGAGCTGCTATGCTAGTAGCCTGAGTCTGGGGATGAGAAACTCTATTTCCCTTCTTAGCATGCAGACCCTCTTTAATTCCATGACCCAACTTACCACAACCATAACAACCTTTATGTCCCAATAAACACTCACCAAGATGATTCTTACCACACTTAGAATAGGAAGATAACTAGGCTGTCCACTCATACTATTCTGAGATCTGGACATAGAAGTCTTACCCCACTGCTCCTGTCTAGCTTTGGGGGTAGGAGAACTAGTTGAAAATAGTGCTGGCATAGATGAATGATTTTGAAACTGCAAATAATTCCCCTCTCCAAACTTTGTCTGGCCATACTCAAACTACTTGGTTCTAGCCTTCTTCTTTCCCCTCTCTCTTTGCTTAAAATTTTTTGCCTTAATCTTTGGGCACGAATCATCAACCTAATAAGATCTATATCCCTAATAAGCATGATAGTCCTACACTTCTTGACTACCAAACCAGATACTCCAGTAACAAACTTACTCATACACATCCTAGGGCCAGCCATCGTATCAAGGGCGTACTTATAAAACTAGTTGAACTTAAGGCAGTACTCCTTTGTTGTCATCGAGCCCTGCCTCAGGTTCTCAAACTCCTCAACCTTAGATTTTCTTATTTTATGCGGAAAGGACTTGTCTAGAAATGCGTCTCAAAACATCTGCTAACTCATAGGAGCTGCATTCTCACCTCTTCCATCCTTCCACATAACCACCCAATCATATACCACATCCTTCAGCCTATAGGATACAACCTCTATATTCTCTTCCCCAGTAATATGCATAATCTAGGTGATCTTTCTTATCTAATCTAAGTAAAGCTGTGAGGTGAGTCCTCACCTGCTTTTGACCCAAAGAACTCAAGCAGATTTATTCTCATGAAGTCACAAATTCTGGTTCCTCCTAGATCCCCATTCTGCTAAAGTGGGACTGCTGCCTGATGGTTGCCTTGAATATTAGCAGTCACCACTTAGGCTAATGCCTGAAAGGCAGCCTGAAATATAGCATGGTATATATTCTCATTCAGAGGGTCAGCAGGCTGGGGTGGCTAGTTATAATTTCTGCATGCATTAGCTCGGCAAGAAATATTCAACTATCATGTAATTGCACGAGTTAAAAGTAGATAGAGACACTGTAAGCACGATAGAGCATGAAAAAAAGAGATGATTTCCTAAAAATGTTCCATAGCCTCTTGCTCATAAATGTGGCGCGCTTCATATCCATGATCAAGACTCTACTTAATGTGGCTTATCTGACTCCCTATGACTTTTAGAACCTTAGGCTCTGATACAAAGTTTGTAATGCCCAGAAATCAGGTGCTGAGATGTCACACAATGATCAAGACTACGTGTAGCGCTAAGCCAACCTTGTAAGCCTTCTACTAAATTGGGATACTCATAAATAGAGAACTATGAACATAATATCAATGCTGAAGTATGTCTGATCTAAGATGAAATCATTTGATCATAATATCTCTCAAAGTCTTATAAATAAATACTGAAAATCTAAACTATGTCTAGCAGCCTGATAAGCCTCTATTACTACTAACTAGAGAGCCGCTGGGACAAGTCCCTAGCTGACTTGAACTGGCTGAAATACTAAATCAACTACTATAATAAACTAGAAAATCCGAATGACTAGGTCCCCAAAAGATGAGGACTCACCAACTATCGGGATGTAGATGGAGATGCTCGAAATCACTTATGCTACTGAAACTGAGCACCTAAACCTACATTATGAGACAATGCAACATATAGATGTATATATGGATTAGTACTTCTGAAATAAATTGAGTAAATGGGGGTGAATACATAAGTAAAATAATATCTCAACATTAGCATAAATTTGTAAAATAATGCATACTAAGTGTAGATGACTCACATTAACTTGAGTAACTCAAAACTGAGAATCATGATCATGAGTGATAAAGCATGCTTTATAAATCTAGCGAGTCATAACACTTAGTTCTAAAAGCTGTACTTGTATTCTATCTTGAAATCATATTGTCTAAGTTTAGAAAGGACTTACTTTTATATCTGTGAACTGAAAGCTGAAATCTAGTAGCTAATGTCTTAATCAAAGCATTGTCTAAATAAAGATATGAGCCTTTACCCTTAGTTTTTGAAAGCTTTTCTGTTATTCTTTACTATTTTCTGTAGGCTGTAGGGAGGTTCTTCTAACCGACATAAACCATGTGAGCTAACATGAAGTCCAACGTCTAGTTCCCTTATGGGAAAACCTCACGTTGGGGAAAAGTGTTCATACTCTTTCCACAGAGTATAACCTAACCTAAGTGATCACATCTGTAATTGTCATCCATATAGAAATGGAAATAATCTAATAATCTGAACATATGTTGGCTCGTAGTTCTGGGGCATCTAAACATACCCAACTTTGTGCTAAATACTACTTCCTTTAATTTGTATTCTCATTCTATAGAAAATTCACTTTTAAAACCAGTATAAGGGTTTATAATAAAAACCTCTTGTGAATATGTTTACTATAAACTATAGTTAAAACTGTAAAGTGGATTCCATATCTTATCTGAGGATCAAAGATCAAATCATTATGAAAAAATATGAAAATAACTAATTATAGGATGCTTAAACATTGTCATTCTTAAAATATCAATGTTCAACTAGGGCTTAACAACCCATGCATCAAATTCATGTCAAAGCATCATAAAGTTCATCATTGGTAATCAAAATATTGATAATTCAATTCAAAATCTAAATTTCATCAATACACATAAAAATACAAAATTAGACATGCAATTCAACATCTAATTCAATTGTAATCTCAAAATCTTTAAATAATAAAGAGTGCGTATAAACCCTAGACTAAAATTCATATAATTTCATATAAAATTCAAATTTAAAACTAATTTTGGGCACAAGGATGAAAGAATTATCCTTGTTGAAAATCCCATATACCTTAATTGATTAAATTGATAAAAAAGTTTGAACTTGAATTCCTATTTGTGCTTTTGAATATGATTTCTTGAATATCTTGAATTGGGAATTTTGAATTTTGGGTTATCTTGGAATAGAATGGTGGAATTTGGATTTCTTGGGATTTAAGTTTTGAGGTTCTAGGATGTCTTGAAGAGTAATTTGACAAAAAGTGAGCATATAATACTTAGAATAGGTTAAATCTTTTATTTTACATGATTTGGGGGATTGAAAAATGAATAGGTTGACCTTTATAAAAATGAGTTCGAATCTAAAAATCTCAATTTTGGGCCTCAGCTCGACGCGCCACAGTCGCGGTGGCTTATTGTAAAAAGGACAACTGCCATTTTGGCCTCTGGCACGATGCGCCTAATCACGTTGCGTCACTGGAAAAGGACGAGTGCCATTTTGTAATCCACCATGATGTGGTGTCTGTCCCAGTGAGAATTTTAACGCGATACTGGCAAATTGGGTGAGCTACTGGAAAAGAAAGAGTTGGAATTTGTACTTCACCGCGACGTGGGCTAATCACGATGCCTCACTAGAAATCGGATAATTGCGATTTTGCACTGCACCGCAGAGCGATTCTCTAATGCTTTTTACTAAAATTTCCATAACTTCTCAACCGAGTATCGAATCAAGGAGAATTGGTATCATTGGAAAGCTAATTCAATTATTTATCATTTGGTAGGTCTAGAGATGGACAGTTCTACTCGTATCAAGATTTATATACATTTGCAGTTGTCTCTTGACTAACTAGGAGCTAAACTGAACTAGGAAAAAGTACATGGTATCACAATATCTCTCCCTTGGGAACATTCATCCTTGAATGAGACTAGTTAAACTGAAGATTCTGAGGGACTGAGGCTATATGCTATCATGCACAACTGAAAAAAACTGCATGACTAAATCTAACTCATACTAAGCAACTGAACTAATATGCGAATGCATGAATTTACATGAAGATAACTATATGGCTGAATTTGAGATTGAAAAAGAACTGAATTAAGAAAGACTGTTACCTTAGGCTGATTTTGAGTCCAAGGAGAAAAGGTGAGGATACTTGGTATGCATGTCTGCTTTGGCTTCCCAAGTAGCACCCTCAAATGACTGATTTCTCCACAGAACTTTAACCAAGCAAACTTTTTTATTCCTTAGTCAACGGATCTGGTGATCAAGAATCTCTACCAGAACTTCTTCGTATAAAAGACTATTTTGAATATCTGTAGTTTCTAGAGGGACTACAATAGCTGAATCGTCCATCCACTTCTTCAATAAGGACACATGGAACGTTGGTGAACTAATGACAAGTCTCAGGTCGCTCAAGCTCATACGCTACCTTCCCCACACGACTTAAAATCCTGTAGGGACCCATATATCGGGGACTAAGATTCCCTTTTTTGACAAATATCTTCACCCTCTTCATGGGTGAAACAATCAAATGCACAAGATCATCTACTTCAAATACATTATCTCTCTTTCTTACATCTGTATTAGATTTTTGATGACTCTGAGCTAATTTTTATCTCTCTCAAATCAATTGAACTTTATCCATGGATTCAAGAACCATATCTGGCCCAATCAAAGTGGGATTACCCACTTTGAACCAATCGACTGGTGATCTACATCTCTGCCAATAAAGAGCCTCAAACGGGGCCATCTAAATACTAGAATGATAATCGTTATTGTGGGCAAAGTCGATCAATATCAAGTGGTCATCCCAACTGCCTTTGAAATTAAGAACACATGCCCACAACATATCTTGTAGAGTATAAATGGTCCTCTCTGCCTGACCATCTGTCTATGGATGAAAAGCTGAACTGAGATAAACTTGGGTACCAAGACCCTTCTGAAAGGCTTTCCAAAATTGAGAGGTAAACTGAGTACCCCTATCTAAAATGATGGAAAAAGGAACTCCATGCAATCTAACCAACTCTCTAATGTACATCTTAGCATTATCTTCAGTTGTGTAAGACGTGTGAACTAGTAAGATTTGGGCTGATTTGGTCAATCTGTCTACAATAACCCAAATCGAATCATGCTGTCGAAGTGAATAGGGTAATCCTGTCACAAAGTCCATATTCAACTCTTCCTATTTCCAAGTGAGAATACTAAACTCCTACAATGTGCCACTAGGTCTTTGATGCTCAACTATAACCTGTTGACAAGTCCATATTTACCTCTTTCCACTTTTAAGGGTAGTTCTTTTTGTGGCGCTTAAGCTGTCTAGATGTATAGGCTATAAGCATACCTCTCTACATCAAAACTCAACCCAGACCAATTCTTGAGGCATCATAATATACAAAAAATTCATCCATACCATCAGGTAGCACTAAAATTATGGCTGAAGTGAGTCGAGTCTTCAATTCCTAAAAACTCTTCTCATAGGAGTTTAACCACTAAAATTTAACTTTCTTCTAAGTTAATCTGGACATAGGGAATGCAATATAAGAAAAACCCTCAACAAAATGTCTATATTATCTAGCTAAACCTAAGAAACTTTAGATGTCTGATAGAGAGATAGGTCTAGGCCAGTTTCTTACTGTTTTTGTCTTTTGGGGATCAACTTTAATGCCATCACTAGAAATAATATGACCAAGGAAAGATACTGATCGTATCTAAAATTCACATTTGCTTAATTTGTCAAACAACTGGTGATCTCTAAAAGTTTGCAACACAGTTCTAAGATAGTCTGCATGATTATCCTCACTACGAGAATAGACAAGAATATCATCGCTAAAGACTATTACAAACATTTCCAAATACTATTTGAACACTCTGTTAATCAAGTCCATGAAGGTTGTTGAGTTATTTTTCAGCCCTAAGAACATGACTAGAAACTCAAAATGACTCTAATGGGTTTTGAAAGCTGTCTTTAGGATATCACATTCCCTTACTCTAAGCTGATAACAGCCGGATCTAAGGTCTATCTTGGAGAAGTAACTTGCACCTTGGAGTTGGTCGAATAGGTCATCAATCCTAGGAAGAGGATGTTTATTTTTGACTGTGACTTTATTCAGCTAATGATAGTGAATGCACATTCGCAAATAATTATCTTTCTTTCGCACGAATAGGACGGGAGCTCCCCATGGAGAGACATTGGGCCTTATGAAACCTTTATCTAAGAGGTCTTTAAGCTCGGCTGGAGCCATATGATATAGATGAATGGAGATAGGCTGAGTATCTAGAAAAAGTAAAATATGAATTCTATTTCCCTAACGGGAGGTAACCCGAACAAATCTTTAGGAAAAACATCAGGAAACTCATTGAGTACATGAACTGACTAAATTAGTGGAGTCTCAGACTTAGTGTCTTTGACTTGAACTAGATGACAGATATACCATGTTGAGATCAATTTGTTGGCTTTAATATGGGATATGAAATGACTCTTGGGAGACACTAAATTACCTTCTCACTCAAACACTGGCTCACCTGGAAACTAAAACTTCACCAGTCTGGTGCAGCAATCTATGGATTCATAATAAGAATGGAGCCAATCTATATCAAGAATAAGGTCAAAGTCAACCATATATAACTCTATTAAATCTGCTAACATGATCTTATAAAGGACAATGATAGGACACTTTCTATAGATCTGTTAGCCAATGACTAACTCATCCACTGGGTAGAAACCAAGAAGGGCTTAGGGATATTTTCTAGACCTATTTTAAAATTTACTGTAACTAGTGGGGTCACATAAGATAAATTTGACAGAGGTTCTAATAACACATAAACATCAATATGAAAGACACAAAACATACCAGTGACAACATCTGGTGAACTCTCCTGCTCTTGATGGGATGGTAAATTATAAAACTAATTTTGGAACTAACTGCCACTGGTATTAGATGATGCGCCCAGAGGAGGGACTGGGCGACTTAGAGGAGCTGGTGCACTAGTAGCCTATGTCTGGGGACGAGCATCTCTATTTCCCTACTTATCATACGGACAATCTTTGATTCCATAACCCAAATTACCACAACAACCCTTCTATCTCAATAAACACTCACCAAGATGATTCTTACCACATATATAACACGAAGGATAACTGGGCTTTCCACTCATACTATTATGAGATCTGGACATAGAAGTCTTATCCTACTGCTCCTGTCTAGCTTTGGGGGCGGGAGCTCTAGCTAAAGATGGCGCTGGCATAGATGAATGGTTTTGAAACTGCAAATTATTCCAATCTCTAAACTTTGTCTGTCCATACTCAAACTGCCATATTCTAGCTTTCTTATTCCCTCTCTCTCTTCCCTTTAACTTTTTTGACTCAATCTACTAGGAATAAATCATCAACCTAGCAAGATCAATGTCCCCAATAAACATGGCGGTCCTACACTCCTTGACTACTAAACCAGATACTTCAGTAACAAACTTACTCATACTCACCCTAGGGCCAACCATCGTATTAGGGGCATACTCAGACAACTGGTTGAACTTAAGGCAGTACTCCTTCACTGTCATCAAGCCCTGCCTCATGTTCACAAACTCCTCTACCTTAGATTTTCTTATTTCACGCAAAAAGAACCTATCTAAAATGCATCCTAAAACACCTACTAACTCATAAAAGCTGTATTCTTACCTCTACCATTCCTCCATATAACCACCCAATCATATGCCACATCTTTCAGCGTATAGGATGTCAACTCTACACTCTCTTCTCATAACATGCATAATCTGGGTGATCTTTCTTATCTCATCTAAGTAAAGCTGTGGGTCCTCACCTATTTTTGACCCGAATAACTCAGGCAGATTCATTCTTATAAAGTCATAAATTTTGGCTGCTGCTAGATACCCATTCTAATAAAGTGGGACTGTTGCCTGATGGTTGCCTTGAACATTAGCAGTCACCTCTTAGGCTAATGCCTAAAAGGCAGCCCACCTGAAAAGTAGCCCATTCAAAGGGCCAGTAGGCTGGGGTGGTTGGTTATAATTTCTATATGCATTAGATCAGAGGGGAGGTATATTCAACTGTCACATAAGAGCATGAGTTAACAGTAGATAGAGACACTATAAGCACGATAAATAATAAAAGAAAGAGATGATTTCCTAAAAATATCCCGTAGCCTCTTGCTCATAAATATGGCACACTTCAAATCCATGATCAAGGCTCTACGTAACACGACATGTCTGACTACCTAGGACTCCTATAACCTTAGGCTCTGATACGAAGTTTGTAACACTTCAAATTCAGGTTTTGAGATGTCATACGATGATCAAGACCACAAGTATCCTCAAACTAACCCTGTTAGCCTTCTATAAAATCTAGATACTCATAAAAAGAGAAATATGAACACAATATCAATACGGAAGTATGAAATCATCTAAACATAATATTTGAAAATATTAGACTCAAAGTCTGGTAAATAACTACTGAAAATCTAAACTATGTCTAGCAGTCTGACAAGCCTCTACTACTACTAACTAGTGAACCACTAGGATAAGTCCCCAGCTGGCTTAAACTGGATGAAAATACTAAATCAACTACTATAATAAACTAGAAAATCTGAATGACTAGGTTCCCAAACTACGAGGACTCACCAACTATCGGGATGTAGATGGAGACGCTCGAAATCACTCACACTACTAAAATTAAGCACCTGAACCTACATTATGAGACAATGTAGCACATAGACGTATATGAGGATCAGTACTTCTAAAATATACTGAGTAAATGGGGATGAATGCATAAGTAAAACAATATCTCAACATTAGCATAAATTTGCAAAAGAATGCATGCTAAGTGTAGATGACTCACAATAGCTTGAATAACTGAAAATTGAGAATCATGATCATGAGTGATAAAACATGCCTTATAAATCTAGTGAGTCATAACACTTAGTGCTAAAAGTTGTACTTGTATTCTATCTGGAAATCATACTATCTAAGTGTAGAAAGGACTCACTTTTATATCTTTAAACTGAAAGCTAAAATCTAGAAGCTAATGTTTTATGTAAAACAATGTCTGAATAAAGCTGTAAGCCTTTACACTTAGTTTTTGAAAGCTTTTCGGTTATTCTTTACTCTTTTCTATAGGCTGTAGAAAGGTTATTCTACCAACATAAGCTATGTGAGCTAACATGGAGTCCAATGTCTAGTTCTCTTATAGGAAAACCTCACGTTGGGGAGAGGTGTCATACTCTTACCATGGAGTATAACCTAATCTAAGTGATCATATCTATAACTGTCATCCATATAGAAATAGGAATAATCCAATAATATGAACCTATGTTGGATCATACTTCTGGGGCATGTAAACATACCCAACTCGGTGCTAAATACTACTCTCTTTAATCTGTATGCTCATTTTGTAGTAAATTCACTTTTAAAACTAGTATACGAGTTTATAATGAAAATCACTTGTGAATCTATTTACTGTAAACTGTAGTTAAAACTGTAAAGTGGATTCCATATCTTATCTGAGGATCGAAGATCAAATTATTATGAAAAAATATGAAAATAACTAATTATAGGATGCTTAAACATTATCACTCTTAAAATATCAATGTTCAACTAGGGCTTAACAACCCATGCATCAAATTCATGTCAAATCATCATAAAGTTCATCATTGGTAATCAAAATATTGATAATTCAATTCAAAATCTAGAAATTTCATCAATACACATAAAAATACAAAATTAGACATGCAATTCAACATCTAATTCAATTGTAATCTCAAAATCTTTAAATAATAAAGAGTGTGTATAAATCCTAGACTGAAATTCATATAATTTCATATAAAATTCAAATTTGAAACTAATTTTGGGCACAAGGATGAAAGAATTATCCTTGTTGAAAATTTCACATACCTTAATTGATTAAATTGATAAAAAGTTTGAACTTGAATTCCTATTTGTGCTTTTGAATATGATTTCTTGAATATCTTGAATTGGGAATTTTGAATTTTGGGTTATCTTGGAATAGAATGGTGGAATTTGGATTTCTTGGGATTAAAGTTTTGAGGTTCTAGGGTGTCTTGAAGAGTAATTTGACAAAAAGTAAGCATATAATGCTTAGAATAGTTTAAATCTTGTGTTTTACATGATTTGGGGACTTGAGAAATGACTAGATTTCCCTTGGTAAAAATTAGTTTGGTACTGAAAATCCCAATTTTGGACCTCAGTGCGATGCGCCACAATTGCGGTGGCTAGCTGGAAAAAGGACAATTGCCATTTTGGCCTCTGACACGATGCGGCGTAATCGCATTACATCACTGGAAAAGGACGAGTGCCATTTTGCACTCCACTGCGATGTGGTGTCTGTCCTATTGAGAATTTCCATGCGATACTGGCAAATCACGGTGAGCTACTGGAAAAGGACGAGTGGAAATTTAGACTTCACCGCGATGTAGGGTAATTACGGTGCCTCACTGAAAATCAGACAATTGTGATTCTATAGCTCACCACAACGTGGTGCTATCGAGGTGCTCTACTACTTTTTACTAAAATTGCCATAACTTCTCAACTGAGTATCGGATTAATGAAAAATTAGTGTCATTTGAAAGCTAATTCAATTATCTACAGTTTGGTAGGTCTAGAGCTGGAAAATTCTACTCGTATCTAGAGTTATACACTTTTGAAGTTGTCTATTAACATACTAGGTGCTAAGCTGAGCTAGGAAAAAGTATGGGGTATCACAAAATAACATTTGGAGAATGGTCCCCTAAGGTATATTCTCTTTGGCTATACTTGATCAGTCCACCAGTTACAATTTCCAGCTTTAAAAATAGTATATCGGCACAATAGGATAATATATACAAATGTAACTCTATCCATCTATTTAACCTCGACAACAGGAAATTACCATGAAATTACTTTTCTACTCACTTATCATGTGTATAACTCAGAAAATTCATTGATTTATTCAATATTTTCATTATGCAGACGTATCTCTTGAACCAACTTCTACTATCTTTACACTTTTAAGGATAGATCCCGAAAGCTACACATAATTGATATTAAGTTGAGTAGTTTAACAAAGTAGCATAAATCCATAATCCATAAGTGAGATCATGTATTTTTGTATAAATAAAAGTAGATAAAACAATATATCTATATCACCAATATTGACAAACACCAACAAACAACAAAATATCATGTTTTTAACATTCTTAATACATTCATGGATGTTGTATAGTTTGACAAAGTAAAAGATCAAACAGGATTACTTCATCCATTAGAATGTCTTATAAAGTGACTCAGTTGAAACTAAATCGAGAATTGCGGAGCTCTCTTCAGCTACACTTGAAACTAAATGAGGAATCCCAAGCTTCCATTAGCTTTGCATCGATAAGAAATGTCAGGGATGTAGATTAAAAAATTATGCAATCCCAAGACTTTAATGGAATTTGCCAACAGCTACCTCATTCAGCATCAAAAGTTTCTGAAAATAGTTACGAAAAAACTTTTATTTTTATTAAACATGAATCTCAAGTATGAAAGACACTTACAACCTGCACGCCACACCTCTTATGTATATATCATAGTGATGGTTTCTTTATAAATTTTATTCTACTTTAATGATTTCTTTCCCTGTTTGATTTCTCCCCACACATATTTCAACTCAATTTTAGAAGGAAAAAACACCTTGATGAAGTGATTGAAGAAGATAAATGAGATAGAAACTGCATAGGATCAGAAGAAAATTAAAGAATAATGGAAAAATCAAGCAAGAGAAAAAAAGGAAAATAGAAAAGAAAAGGAATGACGTCGTTGTCATGATGCTACATGTTTATTCTTCAACTGTATAAGTAAAATTTAATTAATGTTAGCTCTAATTATGATATTTTCTTTGGTCGTTCCGCTACTCATTTTCTATATCTATGCTATATAATATATAATCATGAATTCTTATCTATATAATATAAATATAGGTTGTGATAGAAAAAGGTATCATAGAGTCGAATTCATAATTAGATTCAGTCTTGATAAAAGGAATTTAAGACTTTTTCATCTATGCTTCTCATTAGAGTATCACAATGTTATAATATAAATATAGGGAAGGGTTGGCAAAGAATGAAGACACTGGAATACAAAGAAAACCTGAAAAAGTTCATAAGTTTACGATATTCTTTTTAAAGATTATATTATATGATCGCCTCTTAAATTTTGTTAGTTATTGACAGCTTCATGAATTTTTCTATGCCTTATATCATATTCAACACTTGTTTGAATCATTTTTTTGTTGTATTTACAAATGCTTTCTAGATCAAATCTTGAAAGGGCATCAAAATTTTAAAATTTATCTCCATTCACCTCGTATTTTGCAATGCCTACTCCTATAACATATGAATATCATTTTAATTGGTTGTAATCATCAGCATACTTGCATTTCATTTACTATAAGTTCACCAGATAGGTAAAATTACTTTGAAAATAACATCCTTAAAGAACTATTTTACACACACATAAACACTCTCTCGTACCATACTGATAGGGGTGCGTGAATTTGTGAATAGACTGTAAACCAAATATAAGCTAAATAAAGCTCCACAGTAGATATTCGATATGAATACGTACCTGTTTCATGTTCTAAAATCATGTCTGCATCATCTTGATAACAAATGTCTTGTTTGGATATCCTTCTTTAAATTCCTTTTGTTTTCTGAGTCGGTCCAAGTTTTCATTCTAGATTAGGATCATTCTGATGCTCCAAAAACTCTTATATATTTCATACTTCTTCCTGTGTGAATGCAAACATCAGTCAAAGAGTACAGAGTTGTAATTCTAAGTAGAAGTCAAGTAATACTATGTAAAAAAGTTAAGTGAGTGCAGAGAACAGGTTAATAAACTTGATGGTACCATCTTTCTTTCACTGAAAATTTTATCAAAC
Organism: Capsicum annuum; assembly: GCF_002878395.1. Classification (NCBI taxonomy): domain Eukaryota; kingdom Viridiplantae; phylum Streptophyta; class Magnoliopsida; order Solanales; family Solanaceae; genus Capsicum; species Capsicum annuum. Next base: position 58,013,785 of record NC_061120.1, on the reverse strand, counting down.
ACATTGGTTACATCAAAATTCAAGGAAATTATAGCTTGGATTTCTATTATCATCCATATTTTTATTCTAGAGAAGTTTTTGTAGATGGTGAAAGAGAAATAATTTTTTGATTTGTGGATCTGAGGAAATCACGCAATATGTAAAGTACAAATACGGTGATACCGTCAAATATTGAATCGATATTTAAAATCTTACCTTGTACATTGAATCGATATTAGAAGGGCTGCAACATTAAATCATCGTTACGTAACTTTGTTAGAAACAGATCTCTTGTCCGTACTATTATTTTATATTGTGATTGTGTTGCCGCCGACAGCTTGAAGAAGTAGAATTGAAGAATTTTCTATTTTAAAAAATTACCGACGTTTCTAGAAATATTTTGGAGAATAGAGGATGCTTCTGGGTCACACATGGAATGGACCTTCATAAACATTAAAAGACAATTTTGCCCTTGATCATCTTTGAACTCATCTTTCTATAGTATACAATAAAATATAAATAAATACAAAAATTATGCGTTTGAATCCTTATATGAATATTACATATGTAATTCTTTTTCCTTTCTAGTAAAACATTTATAAACTGATTTCATGATATTTATTGTAAAATTATTTGACAATGAACAAAAAATATTTTAAATAGGTTAACAACTTTAAATTTTAACCCACCAAGTTCATGCGTGATAATATTTTTTGAGTAAAAAATTATAATATTAAAATCTTGGAGTATTAAAAATTTTGGCGAAGTCAGAATTTTCAATTAGAAAGTTTAAATATAAGAAAATAAATATATGAAGAAAAAATTCAACATTTACCACATAAAAATAAAAATAATTTTAGTTCTATATAAACAATCTACTATTTCATGAAAGGATATTGAGATTATAAATTTAAATTTATTTAAAATTTACTTCGTAAATAATGTGGTTAAATAAATTCGGACTTGGAAGTAAAAATATTATTAGACACATAATGGATCCACTTAGAAAATGTGGAAACATGAGCTAGAAAAAGAAAAATAAATGACTAATGGAGTTCTTTGTTGATTGTATTATTGACTAATGATTGTACCCTTTAGATGTGAAATGACAAATATACCCTTGGTCGTCCTCCAACTCACTTTCTATATAATAAATAATAAATATATATAATTATGATATTGATAATTTATTCGATCGAAAAATAAAGCATGGCTTTCTGCCCAAACTTAATTCCTGAGTTAATCTTTGGTTTTGATAAAAAAAAATTGTCAACTAGATTAACTTTAAATAATGTCTATTCTAAAATTTACATGGAAATTGATATGATAAGGAACAAACGTGTAACAAATGTTTTAGCAAACTAGTAGTTGAAATAAGTGCAAATAATAATAATAACAACAACAATAACAACAAATTGTGTGACCTAAAAATATTAAGACAAATATTGCAGAAAAAAATAAAATAAAATAGACCTTTGGGGCTATTTGATTTATTGCAAGAAACCAAAAAGAATATAATAGACCTTTGGGGTTATATGTACATTCCTTATTTTGAAAGAAATTCATTTTTAGGACAAAAAATCAGTTACAAACTTAGCCAAATTTTAAAGTTGCTAGAGCCCTTTTTCATAGTAAAAACACCTTTGTGAGTTGACTAATCATATGTTAGATGCTGAAATGAGAACATACACCTACTTTAAAGGTAATCCGCAAATTAAAAAAAATGTAGAAAGAATGAACGAATGTTACTAACTCAAAAAATTTCAATAATAAAGGAGAAATTAGTTACCATACTATGCTAAAAAATAACTAACATAAAATTGACAAGTAAAGGTAAAGGCTAAGAAATACTAGACTCCTAGGAAGTTGAGCTTCAAATTTACGAGACTCCAAAGCGCTGCAATCCTAGTAGTTGTTGATCTGATGCTATGAGTCAAAATGAGTTCTGTTGCAGATCTCCAACTCTCCGATTGCAGATGATAAGAACAAGAGTCAGAGCTAAGTTTAGTTGAGTCAAATCAACCAAGAGAGCTAATAAGGATAATATACAAGTTGGAACCAAGAACACATTTAAGTTAAACTTTGAGAATCCAAAAGAAACTATGATCCAAGAGACTAACTCAAGCATTTGACATATTTTGAAACACTCATATATTCCAGATTCAAAATTAAGGGGCAGCAAAACTTGTGACCAAAAATATTTCCATAAGAATACAAATTTGAACTCACAACATCAAACATGACTTCAACAAATATCTACTAGTATATAACTCAACATCTAGTATAACATAATGATTTGAGAAAAAAGCTTAAGATTAGATAGATAGGTCAAAATAATAATAAAATAAAAGTCTCTCCTACAACATGGTGACAAAGAAAGAGTAGCCCTTAATTTCTAAATAAAATTATACACTTAATCATGATGAAAGGGGGGGACAAGTGACAAGAACAATTTAATGGGTTATTCAAGTTAACAAATGATCATAGCAAAGAGCTTTTCTCTGCCTAAATTGAACAACTTTGGCATAAAAATGAGAAATCATTCAAAATAACACATTCATATGTTGACAAGTACAAGACATCTCAAATGGGATTATGATCATCTTGATGGAATAGTGATAAACTCTTCAATCTTGTATGGATAATAATCAAAACTTAAACGTATAAACAAAAAAAATAGGGACTTTTGGATATTCGTAGCAGTCCTAGATTGTATAAGGAGATTTCAGTAGTCTCTAAAATCAATAGCAGCTTACTCGAATCTTCAAAGATGCTAACATGGAAGAAAGCATATGAATCAATTCTATAGATTGTTGAATCGGCACCTGCACATAAGGTGTAGAAAAAGCAAGGGTGAGTACGGAAATATATTTATTAAGAAAGCATCGTTGATCGATCCTAATTCATAGTGGACATGTAACACCTTAGCAAACCTCTAAAGCAATCATACAACCTACATTCAAGAAAGAAACCCTAATCAAATCTCTAAATCAACCATACAACCTACACTCAATAAAGTCACCTTAATCACACAGAATAATCAAGTCTAATAGTTATAAGGATATCATAACAGAGTCTGAAAAATCCTCAATGTAGTGAAATCAAGTAACCAATATTCAAGAACTCAATAAATAGTACAAAATCAATAAATGCACCTTACTTAATTTGAACCAAAAATGAATGCAATGTAATGGATATATTGTGTACACATCTACCGAGCATTGGCTTCGAGATCAGAATCCATTAGGAATCACGGGGTCTATGTACTATGCATGTATGCACTCGGATCCCAATAAATATATCATGTAGACTTGCACTCCAACCCCAATTATAGATAATAATGTGTAGGCACACACTCTAACCCCATATAAAATACAATATTACATGATGTACAGGCGTGCAAATCTGATCCCAAATCAATGATGAAATTAAGTAATACATTTCATGTCTTATGCCATATAGATATCAATTCAAAATCAACTCAGCTTATTAAGTGGGAGTATTCTCATTCGCCAGTATTTTCAACAATTTATTTACAATAGTAAAGCTACCCAGTCATGCTAGCAAATAGAGAAAAATAGTTTCAATAAATAATTAACTGATTTTTGCCCATCAAACAAAACTAGTACCTGTATAAAATGTTTGTCACTTTATCTATAACGAACCTCCATTTCCCATTACTTGTATTACACAAAACTAACACATAAGAACTTTTAAAAAGTATCAAAGAAAGTCTGAACTTGTCTCAAATCAAAGCCTAATAGTTAATTTAAAAACTTGTCCTTTCATAAAACTTTTGAATGGTACAAATTTTTTCAAATACATAATCCTATAAGAGTGTGAATTGTTACATCAAATTTCAAATAAAACGTGTCATTATTCGACCTCCAAATCATGAATATTTACTCTAAGAACCTAGACCTGAAGCTTAAATCTATCAAAATAGTAGTTGATAATATCAAATGAAAAGCCTGTAGAAAGTTGTACCAAGAGAGAAATAGGATTCTGAAACCAAGAAAGATGAATAGTAGTAACTTATAACTATGCAGGTACAATTTACCCTTTTTTAATTATTAATATTTGCCAATGATTGGCTCATCCTATCACTTGGTCATCATTAACTTATGATTAATGGATAACTAATAAATCACATTCTCATTCTGTTCTAGAAAGATAAATCAAGTCACTTTCTAACTATTAAGGATAATCCTATCCTATCGGATTCAAAATCAAAAGGATAACTCAACGTTATCATAACAACCTCTAGGATAACTCAATCTAATGTAGACTTTTTATCTCTTGTAACTACTTTTATTTTGTATCCATAAATACGTGTAATCTTTATCATGCAAATATAATTTTCAGAATTATTCTCTTTTAAAACTCTTTATGGTATCGGAGTAGTGATCCAACTTGCTTCTGAATGACCATCGATTTGTTTCCTCTTTCTCATGGTATCCTCTAGTATAAATAATCTTGCTCACTTTTCTAGAAAAACTTTGATTTCCATCAATGGATCTCAACTCGCATTGAAACTCAATTCTTAAAACTACCCCACTTGGAGAGCCCACATTACTCCTTTACTTTGTGGTCACAATATTATGGGTTATGTCAATGGTGTCAGCAATTCACCTTCAACCACTATTGATAAAGATGGTGAACAGGTCTCTAAACTTGATTATGAATTTTGGGATTGTCAAGATCAGTTAATTTTGGCAGCCATAATTGCTTTTATATCCTTTACTATAATGAATACCATCGCAGATGCTAAAACCTTAGTGGAGGCATGGACCAAGTTACAAATGGCATTTACAAATAAATCAGCTACGTGGATTTTATCCTTGCACGACAAACTCTCTAGAGAAAAGAGAGATTCACGTCCAGTTGCTGAATATCTTCATCTTATCAAATCAATTGTCGAGGAACTTTCCTTGTGCGGAAGTCCGATTACTGATGTAGATCTTATGGTTCAAGTTCTTAGTGGTGTTGGGTCTAAATTTCAAGATATTACTGCAGCTATTCATGCTAGAGACAACATCATATCATTTGATGAACTCCAAGACAAGTTATTGGCTTATGAATTGTATTTGAAGCAAATAGATCCTGCATTTGACACCACTCCTATCTCAGTAAATCATGTATGCAAGGGTACAAATACTAGATCTTCGTATAGCAAAAATAAGGTTATTCGGGAAAGAACCAATATTTTCAATATGAAAATGCTAATGTTGATTTTCCAGTGAACTCCTCATCATATAAGCCTTAAAATTCTGCACCAAGACAGTAATATCGAGGGACGGGATCTCAATCCAAAGTTCAATGTCAATTTTGTGACAAATTGGGGAATCATGTAAAATGGTGTGATCGAGCACGTGACTAATTTAGGAACTTGTTTTCATAGAATCATCAAACACACTACTCTAATGCTAATTCAGAATTCGATCAGTAATGGTTGTTAGACAATGGTGCATCTCATTATATTACTAATGACTTGGGAAACCTTTTGCTTCATTCACCTTATGATAGTAGTGACGAGCTACACCAAACTGATGGCTCAGGTTAGTCCATCTCGCATATTGGTTTTGATACTATTTCTCTCTCTACCAAAAATTTCATCTTTCTTATGTTTTGTATGTTCCCTCTACTAAAACTAATCTCATATCTGTATCAAAGCTTTGTAATTCTAACCAACTATCATACTGAATATGCATATTTGATGCATGTGTAACTGATTCATGAATGCATGACTGAATGTTTCAAAGAAATAAGTTTCTCACAATGAGAATGCATTTCTGATGCATAATTATATAACTGAGATGATACATGAATGAATGACTGAATATGCAATAGTACTTGATACCAAGTTTATACTGGGAACATGAACATGAAACTTGATACCAAGTTCGCGATGAACACTGATCATGAAACTGAGTAAGCTTAAGAAAAACTATTATCTTGAGCTTTATCTGAGTTAGTGGAGAAGAGGTGAGGATACTTGGTACGCATGTCTGCTTCTACTTCCCAAGTAGCTCCCTCAGTGGACTGATTTTGCCAAAGAACTTTAACTAGAGGGACTTCTTTGTTCCTTAATCTACGAGTCTCATAGTCTAAGATTTCGACTAGAATCTCTTCATAAGAGAGACTGTTCTGAACATCAATGCTCTGAATAGGGACTAAAACTGGTGGGTCACTTAGACACTTCTTGAGCAAAGAGACATGGAATACTGGATGAACTAAGGCAAGATTTGAAGACAATTCGAGCTCATAAGCTACCTTGCTGAAATGATTGAGAATCTTAAAGGGATTGACATATCGGGGACTGAGCTTTCACTTCTTGTCGAATCTCTTCACTCCTTTTATGGGAGATATATTTAGATAGACATTATCACCAACCTCAAACTCAAGTTCTTTTCTACGAACATCTGTATAAGACTTCTGTTGGCTCTGAGCAGCCCGGAGTCTTTCTCTAATTAACTGGACTTTTTCTAAGGCGTCGAATACTAAGTCAGGACCTATGACTGAGGCCTCACTAAATTCGAACCAACCAATTGGAGATGTACATCTCCTACCATAGAGAGCTTCGAATGGAGTCATCTGAATAATGGAATGATAGCTGTTGTTGTACGCAAACTTAATCAAAGGCAAGTGGTCATCCCAACTTCCCTTGAAATCAATTACACACGCCCTTAGTATATCTTCTAAAGTCTGAATGGTTCTTTATTATTGACCATCTGTCTGATGGTGGAAGGCTATGCTAAGATGAACTTGGGTATCGATACCCTTTTAGAATGCTTTCCAGAAATGAGAGGTGAACTGGGTACCTCTGTCTGAGATAATGGACAACGGAACACTGTGCAATCTGACCATCTCCTTGATGTAGAGTTTAGCATAATCCTCGATTGAATAAGAGGTATGACCTGGAAGGAAATAAGCTGATTTGGCCATTCTATCTATAATGACCCAGACTAAATCATACTGATGGTGAGTTCGAGGCAAACCCATCAAGAAGTCCAAGTTTACAACTTCCCACTTCCAAGTAGAAATTCTGAACTCCTGCATAGACCCACTAGGATTCTGATGCTCTATCTTAACCTGCTGACATGTAGAGCGCTTAGCCACAAAGTCTGTAATGTTGTTCTTTATGCCACTCCACCAATAGATTTTCGTAAATCGCGGTACATCTTTGTGGCCCCTGGATGAATAGAGTAGCGTGCACCATGTACTTCCGCAAGAATTCGCTGCCTTAAGTCATCTACACCTGGAACACAGAGACGACCCTGACAACGAAGAACACTATCTCTCCCTTAGGAGAAAAACTCTATTTTCTGATCCTGAACTGATTCTTTCAACTCGACAAGGCTAGGATATCTATCGTGCTTTTCTTTCTCCTGGGAAAATAGAGATAATTCTGAACTACTCTGAACTCATATATCACCCTCTGAAGAATCGACTAAGCGAACGCCTAGTCTGGAAAGCTGATGGACTTCCTAAGCTAACTTCTTCTTACTATCCTTAATATGAGAAACACTACCCATGGATAGTCTACTGAGAGCGTCAGCCACTACGTTGGCCTTGCCCAGATGATAGAGGACACTCATGTCATAATCTTTCAAGAGCTCTAACCACCTTCTCTGATGAAGATTAAGATCTTTCTAAGAAAACACATACTGAAGACTCTTATGATCTTTGAACACATCTACATGACCACCATATAAATAATGCCTCCAAATCTTTAAGGCAAATACTACGACTACTAACTCAAGATCATGATTAGGGTAATTCTTATCATGGGGCTTAAGCTATCTGGAGGCATAGACTATGATCTTACCATGTTGCATAAGGACAAAACCCAAACCTATTTTGGATGCATCACAATACACTACGAACCCATCTGGACCATCTGGAAGAGCTAAAATTAGAGCTGAGCTGAGTCGAGTCTTCAACTCCTAAAAACTTTTCTCGCAAGGATTTGACCACTGAAACTTGAATTTCTTCTAAGTCAATCTAGACATAGGGGATGCAATAGAAGAAAATCCCTCAACAAACCATCTGTAATAGCCAGCCAGACCCAAGAAACTCCTGCAGGGCGAGGCTCATTTTTTATTTCTTTGATCTTTTGAGGATCTACTCAAATGTCATCACCAAAAATGATGTGACCAAGGAATGCTACTAACCTTAGCCAAAATTTGCACTTACTAAATTTAACGAATAACTGATGATTTTTGAATGTCTGAAGTACTGTTCTGAGATGGTCTGCATAATCATGTTCAGTGTAGAAATAGACCAGAATATCATCTATGAAGACTATGATGAATATGTCCAAGTACTGCTTGAACACGTGGTTCATCAAGTCCATGAAAGCTGCTAGGGCATTGGTAAGACCATGACATGACTAAGAATTCAAAGTGACTATACCGAGTATGAAAAACTATTTTTGAAATGTCACTTTCTTTAACTCTGAGCTGATGATAGCCGGATATGAGGTCTATCTTAGAGAAATAGCTGGCACCCTGAAGTTGGTCGAATAAGTCATCAATTCTGGTAAGAGAATACTTGTTCTTGACCATGACCTTATTGAGTTGACGGTAATCAATGCATATTCTGAGAGAATCATCTTTCTTGCACACGAATAAGACTGGTGTGCCCCACGGGGAAATGCTGGGTTTGATGAATCCCTTATCTAAGAGATCCTTCAACTGTTCTTTCAATTCTGAGTTCTGCTAGTGCCATTTTTTATGGCAGAATGGATATAGGCTGAGTGTCTGAAAGAAGATCAATACCGAAGTCTATTTCCCTATCAGGAGGAATTCCTGGAAGATATTCGGAAAAGATATCTACTATTCATTCACAATTGGAACTGATTCAAGACTAGGAGTCTCAGAACTAGAATGTCTAACATAAACAAAATGGCAAACACATCCCTTAGATATTATTTTCCTTACCCGAAGGTAGAAAATAAGCTGACTCCTGAAAGAGGATACACTACCCTTCCACTCAAGGACGGGTTTATTTGGAAAATGAAATTAGACTATTCTATTTCTACAGTCGACTGTGGCATAGCAAGAATGAAGCCAATCCATGCCGAGAATGATATCAAAATCAGTTATCTCTAATTCGACTAAGTCTGCTAAAGTGATTTTATAAAATATCATAACCAGGCAGTTCTTGCATACCCGTTGGGCTATAATGGTTTTGCCCACTGGGGTAGAGACTGAGAAGGGCTCTGCTATAATTTTGGTACTGATTCCAAAATCAATTGCTATATAAGGAGTTACAAAAGACAAAGAAGTTCCTGGATCTAGCAAAGAATAAACATGAACATGAAAGATCTATAACGTACCAGTAACTACATCAAGAGAATTTTCCTGATCTTGTCAGGTCTGAAGAGCATATAGTCTATTTGGACGTTGCCCCCTAGTAGCACTGGTGGTGGCACCCTGTTAATTTGGGAAACCGAACTAAGCTAAGGAGCGAAGATGACTCTTCAACCAAAACAGTATCGCTACCAGCTCTGCAAGCACCCTTATAGTTCTTACCACAAGTCTGACAAAGAAGATTAGTTCGGGCATTGCTGACACTGCCCTGAGACTTAGAGCCTGGCACTCTATCTCTGAACTTAGAAGCTGGAGCATTGGCTGAAGAAGGAGCTGGAACTGATAACTTAGGATAAAAATGAGAACGGTTTCCTCTTTCTGATTTAAGCGGACTAAAATTGAAGCTACCTGTCCTAGCTTTTTTATTCTGCTTTTCTCTTTGCTTAATCTTCTACTCTTCTATCTGTTGAGCATGGGTCATAAGTTTGGCTAAAGTCATGTCACTATTTACCATGGTAGATCTGCACTCATTAACCACACTATTATTTACCCCTGAAGCGAACTTGCTTATCTTGGCTCTTCCGTCTGTAACCACATGAAGGGCATATCTGGCTAATTGAGTAAACTTTGGAGAATACTCTTTCACCATCATATTTCCCTGCCTGAGGTTGATGAATTCTAGCACTTTAGCCTCTCTAAGATCTTGGGGAAAGAATCTGTCTAAGAATGCAGTGACAAATTCCTCCCACTCTACAGGACTTGCATCATCTGACCTTTCTAACTTCCACTAATTGAACCAAGTATGAGACACATCCTGCAACTGGTATGGGGCTAACTCAACACTCTCAACAGTAGTCACCCCCATGATGTCTGTCATTTTTTGAAATTGATCAATGAATTCCTGAGGGTCTTTATCTACTTTAGACTCGTGGAAGGACGAAGGATTTATTCGGGTGAAGTCCCGAATCCTAGATGCAGTTGAGTTGGCCACTGGGTTGGATAGAATGACAGCAGGTCTTATTATGGGCCGCTACTGACTGAGCAAGAGTGGTAAATGCGATCCTGAACTTTGCATGAGAAACATGATCGCCCAAAGGTTTTTCATGTTGAGGGGCTGACTGATTTCTTCTCTTAGGAGGCATATTCTGAAATAAAGAGAAGAAGCAAATTAGACTGAGATATTAACTTGTGATTATGCTCACTGGCATGACATAAATACTGAAAGAAGGGAAACTGTTCCTAAATATCTCATAGCCTATTGCACATAAATGTGGTACGCAACACTCCCATGTACAAGACTCTACTAGATACAGCTTTCAGACTTCCTAGGACTCTATTGAACCTTAGTCTCTGATAACAAGTTTGTAACATCTCGATTTGCTGAACCAAAATGCTACATGGTGCTCATGACCCCGTAGGACCACAAGTTAACCCATGACTGATATTCATACCTGTATATTGCATAATATAACATAATAATGCAGAAATATACACTGAAAATCCATAAGGTTCAATACTGAACATAACATGGATGAGATTACATCTGTGGGATAATATGATACCCAAAACAAAAACTATAAACACTGAAGTCTGAAACATAACAGTCTGCATAGTCTGAAAGACTACTGTCTGAATAATCTGAATAAGGAGTTGATGGGACATGTCCCCAACTAACTCCAACTAATAACTAATTAATGAAATAGTGGAGAAATAATTATTTTCTCGAAGGATGAGAACTCACTTCTATTCTGACTACTGGGACTAGAATCTACTGCTGATCTGAAACTCGTGTCTCTGAACCTATGGTGGAACATAAAAATAAATAACCATAGCACAAATGCGTCAGTACAATGGAATATATTGAGTATACATGTGAGGTAGGATATATGCAAGGGTTAACATGCATGAATAATACTAGCTAACTATCTAACATGAATGCAAGAATACATACATAAATACTTAACTGTAACTGACACTATGATATCGTAATTACTGAATTTAAATACTGATGACCTGTCATACTAATAGCCGATATAACTAATATCATAAATAGTTGTATCTGAATATAACTGATAACATGGGTGACCGTATCTGACAGTCCTAAATTTGATGAAACGATCTGAGTTCCTTATTGTATCTGAGTCGACTGTATCTGACAGTCTTAAATTTGAAGAACTATCTAATTTCTTTCACTGAGACTGGTACTGAAACTGTGGGAGGTAGTATTTAACCGACACGCCCCTGATATGCCATTATGGCTGAGTTGGGGTCCAATCTATAACCCCAATTGAAAGGTGTCAGTACCTCACCACTGGTAAGGACAAGCTGTAGGCGACCCTTATATGATAGTGTCCCCAAAAGAGAATTGTGGGGGCCTTATCTAACAGTGCTTATCAAACTCATAACCCTCATCGGATAGTGTTAATGTCTCAATGTATGTTGGCTACATAGTTCTGGAATGTAAGAATGACTTTTAAGGATCAGACACTTATCTGATAGTGTGTGTCCCCATCCTTGGGTTCACTCGGTGCTAATTCCTACTCTCATCTGAATGAACACTGAACATGATTTATTGAACTAAACATGAGCTGAGTTACTAAGTTCCATTGACTGACAAAATACTACTGATATCTGATAACTGACTGAGTCATGAGATCATAGAGATTTTTCTTGAGTCATAAAACTATCTGAAGTCTAAGGATTCATAGCTTGACTGGGAGTATCATGAAAACATGACATGACTTTAGGTACACAGCTAATATTTTAAGTACAGTACCCCTAGGACTCGATGAAAGAAAACTGACAAAGCATGACTTACTTGAATGCATAATAATCATCATAATACATTTACTGAAGCATTTCATCAAACATGTGATAGGCATAAGCTTGTGCGTATATGGGGATTTCATGATATCATGCTAATTAGACACTTTCCCTTCATCTAGGTATTCAACCAAACACATAGTAGGCATAGAATGTGTAAACAACATCATACAACAATTAACTGTCGTGATTCAATTCCAATTTAATCATTCAAGGGTTTAGTCCCTGGGTTTCATAAATCTATACCGATACAAATCAACCCATATGGAATTTAACACTTATTCATGGAATACAATTCAATTACTCATTATCAACATGAATAAAAGCAGCCCAAATCATTAAATTCATAAGAAAATCTATAACTTGAATTTAGAAAATGGATTCTTGGGCTTCATGGACGAAAGGAGTCCATGAATGAATACTATGCATACCTTAGTTCGTGATTTCATGAAGATTGATGGTGAAACCTCTTGAATTTGAATCCCCAATAGAAAACGTAGCTTGTTATTGAGAGAAACTTGAGAGAAAATAGTATGTTTTGGGTGAAGAATGGCTAAATCACGTGTTATTGGGTTTAAATAGGGATAGGAAATTGACTCTTTTAACCCTGGACGCGTCATTTTAATTTCAGTAAAATTTTCCTGAACTGGGCCCCTGGAGCGACGTGGCGTTATCGCACTATGTCACTGAAAATTGACAATTGGAAAATTGAGGAATGGTGCAACGCAGAGCCATCACGTTGTTCCTTTCTTCGTGACTTGAAACTTTAGCGTGACGCGGGGGAAATCGCGCTGAGACACTGGAAAAGGGACAATTCTAAATTTGAGTGCTGACGTAACATGCCATAATCGTAGAAACCTACTAGAAATTTGAAAATTCCATTTTCTCTTGTGGCACGGCGCGCCATTGACTAATATGGCACTGTTTTATGATGGAAATTTGACATTGTCATAAATTCTTACCTGGTTATCAGATTTAAGCGAATTATATATCGATGGAAAGATTATTGAATTTTTCATATGAAAAAAAAAGTGAAAATCTTGAAAATTCCTCATGGAATCATTATCATTCACTTTAGAAGCTAATACTAGGCATTCTTGGGACGAAATTTGCTAGAAAACTTTGGGGTATTACAGCCTATGGCATGGTACTTGTTAACATAGAGAATTTATTGAAAGAGTGAGTGATTGCACTTAAAATTCCTTGTTACAGGATTGGTATCTAGGTATGTGAATTTCTCCTTTCTTGTGAGGAGGCATGTGAACTAGTTGAGGTGGGTAATCTTGTCATCTTTCGCACAATGAGATAATCGTAAGTATTTCATGTTTGAAGTCAATATTTGAGTCATTTCTATAGCGTTAGTAGTTATCTGGTTAATCCTCAAAGTCTATTTCATTCTTCACTATTCCATTTTATGATAAGGGAAGATGTTAAAATCCTATTTGCCCATGTGTAAAAAGCTTTTTGTGGTAGCAATATAGTTTGAGTCATCATGATCATTAGGTAATAGAATGATGACAAACATATAAAATTGTCTCATAGTAAGATGTAGAGTGGCTTGAGGACAAGCAAGGTGTTAAGTTGGGGGTGTTGATGAGCGATGAGTTTACCACTCATTCGCACTCATTATTCGTGCACATTACCTTGTTTTAAATGAATAAATGAGATAAAATCTATGGATAGATGTACTAATATCCACTCTTTGTAGGAATAAAGTTGAGGAGACCAAAAGATGTGGATAGGAGCTAAAAATGATTAAAAAAAAAGTAAAAAAGAGCGCAGCTGAAGACCTGGAATACATCAGCCCCGGTTACCACGATCGCAGTCCTCTATCCATAGTCACGGTCAGTCAAGAATTTCAAAGCAACGTGGTCGTAGCACACAACCGTGATCACGGGGAGCCGTGCACGTTCATGGTTAAGTGAGAATGTGCCTAAGGACAGATCTATAAAATCACTTAGACGTATCCCATGCCATATTTAACCAAAAACCTATTCCTCTTTAGGTATAGATTAGCTCATAAGATATCTCGAAATCCAAAACTTAAAACCCTAATCTTGGGCAAGTGTGTAATTAATTTTGGAGGATTAATTTCTTAGTTTCTTGTTGAAGAATGGATGCTTTGAATGACCCATATGGTATATCTCTCTTTACTTTCTTCGTGAGTAGCTAAATAATTTAGTCTTAGAATTATGTTGAATTAGTGTATGATTGTGTGTGGGTATTATTGTGTTTGCATAGATTTTAGTTGTTAAGTATGGGATTCACCATTGCTTGAGCTTAAGAGTTGGGATTTGATGGGTGAAAACTCCAAATTTCCAAATGGGTTTGGTAGTGAAAGCTCCAAGATCTAGAAAACCTTTGTCATCCTTGAAAAAGGGACTTAGGTGAATATTAGGTAACCCATAACATCCTTGAAAGAGGGTTATCGGGGGACAAGGCAACTGTAAATAAATAACCCTATGGGTTACTACCCTTTGCAATATTAGAAATAAGTGTTTAGGGATTGTAATTTATGTCAAGAGCATCATCCTAGAAATAAGGATGCTTGGTTGAGGTTTTGAGTGGTTATACAAACTCCGCACTTGTTAGGTGCTCGAAAGAGCCAATGAGTGAAATCGCTGGGGTTTTATTGAAAGATTGACCTCAATGACCTTTAACCTAGCCTATCCATTAATTAACAACTAAATTCCTTACTAAACCAACACTATCCCACACGCTTCACCTCTAAGGATACATAAACCAAGATTCCTCCAAACCTTAAATTCAATTCAAAGATATCGTTTACTAATTACTTGCTAAAGGTAGTAGTAAAAAATAGGTTCCCAAACAAATCCCCCCATTTAATTATACATGTCTTTTTCTTTAGCATTTTAGATGACCTTATAGTAATTGAAATACCTATAGGTCTGAAGTCTATAACATTCACCCCTCGAGATTCGACTCCAATTTACATTAGGTTTCTTGACAACGACGCATCATCCTTCAATTATGGGAGTAAGTTGAGTATTATCAGTCGGTCTTAAGTGGATTTATAGGGTCAAAAAAATGCAAGCGGTTCAATTCAAAAAATACAAGGCTCGGTTGGTTGCAAAGGGATACAACCAATGACCTAGAATTGATTTTGGTGAGACATTCAGCCTAGTGGTTAAGCCAGTTACAATTCGTGTGGTTCTTACTTTAGTTGTTACACATTCCTTGCCTCTCATTCAATTGGATGTGAACAATGCTTTTTTACATGGTCTATTAGAAGAACAAGTGTTCATAAAACAACCACCCTGATTCACTAATATAGCCAAGCAACACCATGTCTGTAAATTAGTCAAGGCTCTTTACGGACTCAAACAAGCCCTAAGGGCATGGTACTAAGCGCTACAGTCATTTACCTTGAAGTTTGGCTTTCGACAATCACAAAGTGATCGCTCTCTTTTCATATATTGTCAAGGTACTACATGTTGCTATTTCTTATTTATGTGGATGATCTCATTGTTACAAGTAACAACTCATCCTTTATCAAGTGGTTTATTCAATCCCTTGGAGCCCAGTTCTCATTTAAAGATCCCCATGAGTTGTCTCTCTTTCTTGGTGTTGATGTTCATAAAACTTCAAAAAGCATTTTCCTTTCTCAACATCATTATGTTAGAAAGATTCTACAACATGCAAACATGGAGGGTGCTAAAGAAGTGTCAACTTTAATTGCCACAACATATTCTTTACTCAAGTCACATTGCATAAAAGACACTCTTGAACCCACTCGTTATTGCCAACTGGTTGGAAGTTTGCAATATTTAAATCTTACGAGGCCTGATATTGCCTTTACTATTAACAAACTCTCCTAGTTCGTGCATTGTCCTAATCATCATCATTGGCTGGCTCTTAAGCGTCTTCTCAGATATCTGAAATCTACTATTGCCTTTGGTCTCCAAATTACTCCACAATCTCTTTTAAAGTTTCATGTTTTCTCTGATGCCGATTGGGTCGGTGATCCATCAAATAGAATATCAACCTTTGGGTTCTTTTTATATTTTGGCCATTTTCCAATTAGCTGGAGTTCCAAAAAGTAGAAGACAGTTGTTAGATCGTCCACTGAAGCTGAATATAGGTTCAATGCTGCAACAGCTGCTGAGGTTCAATGGGTTAAATCTCTTTTGAAGGAACTTGGTTATTCGATTCCACCTCCCACAATATACTGTGATAACATCTCTACCATATACATATGTCAAAATCTAGTTTTTCACTCCAAAATAAAGCACCTAGAAATTGACATCCATTTTGTTAGAGATTTGGTTCAAAAATATGCTCTTCAAATATCCCACATCTCCTCAAATGATCAGATTGCTTGCTGACCTTCTTACAAAGGCCTTGTCCAAGAATCATTTTTAGCTCAATAGGTCCAAGATTGGTCTCCTGGATGGATCCTAAATCTTGCGGGGGAGTGTTAGGGATAATCCTATCCCATCAGATTCAAAATCAAAAGGATAACTCAACCTTATAATAACAACCTCTAGAATAACTCAATCTAATGTAGACTTCTTATCTCTTGTAAGTACTTTTATTTTGTATCCATAAATACGTGTAATCTTCATTATGCAAATATAATTTTTAGAATTATTCTTTCTAAAACTCTTTACTAACTAGCCTTAATCTCGGGCCACTGTCCACAAACCTCTGTGTCGTTCATAGTACTCTTTTCATCATTGTGTCATAATTAACTCATTATAGAATCTACCTAATATATACTAATGCAATATGTATTTTTGTTTTTGTTTCTTACTATTTTGGTTTTACTGTCTTTCCCTTGTCTTTAATTATTATATCTATATTGACTTTGCTTTTTTTTCCCCTTATATAGTTTAATTAAACCATGTTTGTCTACATTTGTCCTTGTTTCCCTCTGTTTATTTTGTACAGTCTTTATTGCCTTTCTTTTGATTTCTAGTATAGATTTAGATTATTGATTACTATGTTCCCCTCAATTAGTTCTAGTCTCTACGCTTGCTTTAGTATTTTTATAGAAGATTTTAATTTTGTTTACATCTTCTTTAGTGGCTCTGGTGAATGATGCTAGATCAGGGTTATATCTTTCATTGGAACCGAGGGAGAGGGGCAAAAGTGGTAAGTGGGTTAGGAGATCTCCTAGGTTGAGTGTAGGCTCATGAAATACAGGGTCTTTGATGGAAAAAAATCATAATGCTAGTGAAAATTCTCAAGAAGAGGAAGATTAATATAGCTTGTGTCAATGAGACAGATGGGTAGGTACAAAAGCACTATGTATGGATGAATTTAAGTTGTGGTACTTATGAGGCTCAAGATTTAGGAATGGAATAGGTATTTTATTAGATAAAGACCTAAAGAAGAAAGTGATGAAGGTTAGGAAAATCAATGACAGGATGATGATGTTTAAGCTAGTCATTGGGGGACTTCGTTTGAACATTATTAGTGTTTACGCACCAAAGTGGGATCATATGGGGAGGTCAAAAAGCATTTTTGAGAGTATTTGAATGATGCGGTGAGGGGCATACCAAACACTAAAAAGATATTCATTGGCGCAGAGTTCAATCGTAACATCATGACACCTAGTGGTTCTTATGATTTGCATGGAAGCTTTATTTTGGGATAAAAATAGAGGTGGATTCTCGCTCCTAGATTTTTATAAAGCTTTGGAGTTAGTGATAGCTAACTCATGCTTTAAGAAGAAAGATGACCATTTGGTTACCTTTTGTAGTGGCACCTATGATCTTTAGAGCTAAACTAGATAGTCATGCCCGTGCTAAGCACGGGCCTAACATTACAACTCACATTTATAGTGGTACTGAACTAATAGCACAATAGCTTTGATGCAAAAAGAAACCAAACTATTTATTTCAATCAGATCCAATTCAGTAATAACGATGAAATGGACCTCTATTCGGATGAAATGGACCTCTATTCGGATTAAGTGGCCAAAAAAATATAGTATATATCAATTGATTTTGCAACTTGCAAGATTCTTCTCTTGCTATATTTTTCACTTCTACTTAAATAACTTTATGTTAATATAACAACTATACTAATGCATACACGTTTCTATTTGAACAAATATTTTAAGCTTACATATACGTTGAATCTAATGTATACCTTTTACTTATATCTATGTGTGTGTGAAAACTAAGCTTCTAGCTAGTGTTACATAGCAAATTTTTGAAGTTTCTCATTTCTTGACAGCTTATCTCCACCTTGATAGTTTTTTACATGCTTCAGCTCAACGTAAGACAGCTACTCCTCGTTTCTCCACATTGAAGAATGACGCAGATATGCTTTTAAGAGTTGAAAACTCGACGCTTTCCACCTAAATATATATGACACCAACTACTTCACAGAGTTGGAATAAAAAATAAATAAGCATAACGAAAAAGAAAAATAAAATAGGAAAATCTATCTCTTTATCATAAGTATAAGATGTTCTCAATTAGAGCAGCGAGGACAATTCATAATAAAGATTGAGATGAAATGGCACTTGAGGTGAGCTGCATTTTCTAGCTTGCGTCTCACCTTGCAAAGTGTACACCTTGCAAACCTACACTTTTTCGTGGTTTAAACCTATTTAAACACCGCAAGATGCATAAATGTAATTATTTTGAGCGCAGATTAAAATTAATCCGATAAACCAACTTCAGTACAAGTGCAACTTTGAATAGCTAAAAATTCAAATTCTTGAAATTTGTAAAACAAATAAAATAGTAAGTAAAAAAGTTTAAGCAACACTTACTGACTGTTCCAAGACTGGCCAAATAATTTTATATGAAGTGACAAAATTAACAATTCCATAAGCCAATTTAGAGCAAAAGATATTCAAGAGTACAAATAGACCATCACGATTTGTAAGCTAGGAAGGTACGAGTAATATAATGTGGAAAACAAAGTTAGCACAATATGAAAATATTTGATGTAACTAACCCAGATGTTCTGAATGTAATTTTTTTCTCAAATCACTGAAATGACAACGTACAAAATGAGAATTAATGCTATTCTCAGTGAAACAAACTAAATCAAACTCTGAACAAATATGCGCAAAAAGCAATATGTAATTTACTACATGTAAAGTCCTTTTGGCACTCCCTCTTTTGTCTGGAACATCACCTTATCTTTCGCCTTCTTGAAATCTGCTTGAGTCACCTGTAGAGAACAGAATATATCTGTAAACATCTATAGCAAAATGCAAACTATTAGCTCAGGAAGTTTTATCGCACACCTGCCACATGATTTTTACAACCCCTACGGGACATGAACAGGATCAGCCACTCAGAAAATTCAAATTATATAATTCTGAGTATACTTGGTTTATGCCCCCTAAGCTTGTAAAGAAGAATATAGTTCACACGACTACAGGTAGAAATTGTACGAAATGCACCTTTGTTACTTATTTAGACATAGAAAGATCAACAAAAAATTGTAGAAAATCGGCAACTTCGACTCAGACCAAACAATGCCCTCCCAACAAGTTAAGCTCCACATTCCACATTACAACAACAACAACAAACCCAGTGTATTCCCACCTAGTGGGGTCTGGGGGGGTAAGATGTACGCAGTCCATACCTCTACCTCTGATGAAGTAGAAAGGCTGTCTCCGATAGACCCCCGGCTCAAGGCACGAGATACCACACAAACACATAGTGCAGCACAGAAGCAGATTACATAACATAAATACGGCACCCATAAGTAATATAAAGCAGAGGAAAGCAGGGAAAGCACACAGATTCGTAATACAACATGGAACACGGAACACGGAATCCTGACAAGAATAAAACCCCCACCAAGTAATTCCCTACACTAGCGACCCGAACTGGCCCTAATCCTCTGCCGTAATTCGCGTCCTCCAGACCTTCCTATCTAGGGTCATGTCCTCGGTGAGCTATAACTGTTCCGTGTCCCGTCTAACCACCTCACCCCAGTACTTCTTCGGCCTACCCCTACCCCGCCTAAAACCATCCAACGCTATCCTCTCACACCTACGGACCGGGGCATCCATGCTCCTCCTCTTCACGTGTCCGAACCATCTCAATCGTGCTTCCCGCATCTTGCACTCCACTGAAGTCACACCAACCTTCTCCCGGATAGTCTTATTCCGAACTCTATCCCCTCTAGTCAGTCCACACATCCAGCGCAACATCCGCATTTCTGCCACCTTCATTTTTTGGATGTAGGAGTTCTTAACTGGCCAACACTCCGCTCCATACAACAAGGCCGGACGGACTACCACCCTGTAGAATTTGCCTTTAAGCTTGGGCGGCACCTTCTTATCACACAGCACCCCCGACGCGAGTTTCCACTTCATCCATCCCGCCCCAATACGGTGCGAGACATCCTCGTCAATCTCACCGTTACTCTGGATCACGGACCCAAGATACTTGAACTTGTCCCTCTTACATACCTCCTGAGCTTCCAGCTTCACTACTACCTCATTCTCCCGCCTCACGTCATTGAACTTGCATTCCACATACTCTGTCTTGCTTCTGCTCACCCTGAACCCTTTAGACTCAAGAGTTCGCCTCCACACCTCTAATTTGTCATTCACACCCCCTCGAGTCTCATCTATCAGAACTACATCGTCTGCAAACAGCATACACCACGGCACCTCCCCTTGAATACGCCGCGTCAACACATCCATCACCAACGCAAACAAAAAGGGACTAAGAGTAGATCCCTGATGCAATCCTGTCAGGACAGTGAAATGCTCCGAGTCTCCTCCCGCCGTCCTCACCTGGGTTTTCGCTCCATCATACATATCCTTAATTACTCTGATATATGCCAGCGATACCCCACTCACCTCCAAGCATCTCCAAAGCACCTCCCTGGGGACTTTATCGTAAGCCTTCTCCAGGTCGATAAACACCATGTGCAGATCCTTCTTCCTCTCCCTATACTGCTCTACCAACCTCCGTACCAGGTGGATTGCTTCCGTCGTCGAGCGGCCGGGCATAAATCCGAACTGGTTCTCCGAAATAGACACTATCCGTCTCAGCCTCACCTCGACCACTCTCTCCCAGATCTTCATCGAGTGACTCAATAACTTAATCCCCCTATAGTTATCGCAACTCTGAATGTCCCCCTTATTCTTATAGAGTGGGATCATGGTACTCCACCTCCACGCCTCGGGCATCTTTGCCGTCCTGAAAATTTCATTAAACAATCCAGTCAACCACCTTACACCAGCCTCTCCAACGAACTTCCAAAACTCCACCGGTATCTCATCCGGCCCCGTCGCCCTACCCCTTCGCATCCTGCGGACAGCCTGTCTAACCTCTTCTACCTTAAAACGTCTACAATAGCTAAAATCCCGACACTCCTCTGAGTGCTCCAGATCCCCTAACACAATATCTCTATCCCCTTCGTCATTCAAGAGCCCATGAAAATACGACTGCCATCTCTTCTTGATGTGGCCATCCTCCACCAATACTCTACCGTCCTCCCCCTTAATGCACCTCACCTGATCGAGGTCACGACCCTTCCTCTCCCTAGCCTTAGCGAGTCTAAACAACTTTTTCTTCTCTCCTTTCCCCTGTAACCCTGCATACAAGCTCTCAAAAGCGGCCGTCTTAGCAGCCGTGACTGCTGACTTCGCCTCCTTCCTCGCTAGCTTGTACTCTTTCCTGTACACCCGCTTCTCCTCTTCGTCCTTACTTTCCACCAACTTAGCATACGCCCCTTTCTTGGTCCCCACTTTCTTCTCCACCTCTTCATTCCACCACCAATCCCCCCGATGGTGCCCGGCCCGGCCCCTAGAAACACCCAACACCTCACTTGCATTCTCCCTGATGCACCTTGCCGCCCTGTCCCACATACTATCCACGTCCCCCCTACACTCCCACACCCCCATTCCCGCCAACCTCTCCCCTATCTCCCACGCATTCACTGGCGTCAGGCCGCCCCACTTAATTCTCGGTCTACCCTCCTTACTCCTCCTCTTTCTATTCTTCTTTATACCCAAATCCATAACCAAGAGTCTATGCTGGGTCGAAAGATTCTCACTCGGGATGACTTTACAGTCCTTACACAACGCCCTATCCCCTTTCCTAAGCAATAAAAAGTCAATCTGAGTCCTGGCTACCGCGCTTCGAAAGGTGATCAGGTGCTCGTCCTTCTTCGGGAAGCCCGAGTTCACCACCACCAGCCCAAAGGCCCTCGCAAACTCCAATAGGGTCGCCCCCTCTTCATTTCTCTCCCCAAAACCAAAACCACCATGCACATCCCCAAAGCCTCTCGGTAGCGCCCCGATGTGCCCGTTGAAATCCCCTGCTACAACAATCTTCTCCGAACTAGGCACGCCTCTCACCACCTCCTCCAAAGCCTCCCAAAACCGCGTTTTCTCCTCCCCCTCCGATCCCACTTGCGGCGCATAAGCACTACACACGTTCAGGGTAAACCCCCGAATGACCAACTTAATAGTCATCAACCTATCGTTGATCCTCTTCACCTCCACTATCTGACCTCTAAGCTCTTCATCTACTAAGATGCCAACTCCATTCCTACGCCTGTCGCTCCCAGAGTACCACAGCTTGTAACCATCCACATCCCTAGCCTTAGACCCTACCCACTTGGTCTCTTGGACACACGCAATGTTGATCCTCCTCTTCCTAAGAATCTTCACGAGCTCTATGGACTTACCCTGGAGGGTCCCTATATTCCAAGACCCAACCCTCAGCCTACCGTCCCGCCCTCCAC